>NC_092739.1:167121933-167215264 GCF_047496795.1 Chiloscyllium punctatum
GGGAAGGAGAGAGGGAGGGGGAGGGAGGGGGAGGGAGAGGGAGGGAGGGGGAGGGACGGGGAGAGGGAGGGAGGGGGAGGGAGAGAGGGAGGGGGGGGAGGGGGAGGGACGGGGGAGAGGGAGGGAGGGGGAGGGAGAGAGGGAGGGGGAGGGAGAGAGGGAGGGAGAGAGGGAGGGGGGAGAGAGTGAGGAAGGGGGAGGGAGGGAGAGGGAGAGAGGGAGGGGGAGGGACGGGGGGAGAGAGAGAGGGAGGGGGAGGGAGGGGGAGGGAGAGAGGGAGGGAGAGGGAGGGAGGGGGAGGGAGGGAGGGAGAGGGAGGGAGGGGGAGGGAGGGGGAGGGAGAGAGGGAGTGGGAGGGACGGGGGGAGAGAGAGAGGGAGGGGGAGAGAGAGAGGGAGGGAGAGAGGGAGGGAGAGGGAGGGGAAGGGAGAGAGGGAGGGAGGGGGAGGGAGGGGGGGAGAGAGAGAGGGAGGAAGAGACAGAGAGAGAGGAAGGGAGAGGGAGAAAGAGAGTGAGGCAGAGAGAGAGGGAGGGGAAGAGCGAGGGAGGGGGAGGGACAGGGAGGGGGAGGGGGATGGGGAGAGGGAGGGAGGGAGAGAGGGAGGAAGGGGGAGGGAGGGAGAGGGAGAGAGAGGGCGAGAGGGAGGGAGGGGGAGGGAAGGAGGGGGAGGGAGAGAGAGGGAGAGAGGGAGAGAGGGAGGGAGGGAGAGGGAGTGAAGGAGGGTAATTGAAGATGTATCTGACAGATCCATGAATGGGCAGAGAGCAGAGGGAGGCAGATCCTTAGAAAAGAGGTGACAGGTTTAAATAGAGGACCTGGGTCAGCACAGGCTCGGAGGGCCGAATGGCCAGTTCCTGTGCTGAAAGGGTCTTTATTCTTTGTTTGTTTGAGGGAGACAGATGTACGGAGGAGGAAGGGAGGGAGAAAGGGAGTGGGAAAAAGGAAGGAAGGGAGAGGGAAGCGAGGAGGGGGAGAGATGGAGGGGATGAAGGAGAAAGAGGGAGGGAGAGAGAGAAAGAGGGTGAGACAGACGGAGGGAGGGAGGGAGAAGTGAAGGAAGGTGGAGGAAGGGAACAAGACAGGGGGAAAAGCGCAGATAGAGAGTGAAGGAGGGAGATTAGTGAATGGGTGTGTTATCCGGGTGTGTGTATGTGTGATTAGTGAATGGGTGTGTTATCTGTGAGTGTGAGTGTGTGATTAGTGAAAGGGTGTGTTATCCGGGAGTGTGAGTGTGTGATTAGTGAATGGGTGTGTTATCCGGGAGTGTGAGTGTGTGATTAGTGAATGGGTGTATTATCCGTGAGTGTGAATGTGTGATTAGTGAATGGGTGTGTTATCCGGGTGTGTAAGTGTGTGATTAGTGAATGGGTGTGTTATCCGGGCGTGTGAATGTGTGATTAGTGAATGGGTGTGTTATCTGTGAGTGTGAGTGTGTGATTAGTGAATGGGTGTGTTATCCGGGAGTGTGAGTGTGTGATTAGTGAATGGGTGTGTTATCCGGGAGTGTGAGTGTGTGATTAGTGAAAGGGTGTATTATCCGTGAGTGTGAATGTGTGATTAGTGAATGGGTGTGTTATCCGGGTGTGTAAGTGTGTGATTAGTGAATGGGTGTGTTATCTGGCAGTTTGACTGTGTGATTAGTGAATGGGTGTGTTATCTGTGAGTGTGAGTGTGTGATTAGTGAATGGGTGTGGTATCCGGGAGTGTGAGTGTGTGATGAGTGAATGGGTGTGTTGTCCGGGAGTGTGAGTGTGCGATTAGCGAATGAGTGTGTTATCCGGGAGTGTGAGGGTGTGATTAGTGGTTGGGTGTGTTATCTGGCAGTGTGAGTGTGTGATTAGTGAATGGGTGTGTTATCCAGGAGTGTCAGTGTGCGATTAGTGAATGAGTGTGTTATCCAGGAGTGTGAGTGTGCAATTCGTGAATGGGTGTGTTATCTGGGAGTGTGACTGTGTGATTAGTGAATGGGTGTGTTATCCGAGAGTGTGAGTGTGTGATTAGTGAATGTGTGTTTTATCCGTGAGTGTGAGTGTGTGATTAGTTATTGGGTGTGTTATCCGGTAGTGTGAGTGTGTGATTCGTGAATGGGTGTGTTATCCGGGAGTGTGAGTGTGCGATTAGTTGATGCGGGTGTTTTCCGGGAGTGTGAGTGTGTGATTAGTGAATGAGTGTGTTATCCGGGAGTGTGAGTGTGTGATTAGTGAATGTGTGTGTTATCCGGGAGTGTCAGTGTGCGATTAGTGAATGAGTGTGTTATCCGGGAGTGTGACTGTGTGATTAGTGATTGGGTGTGTTATCCGGGAGTGTCAGTGTGCGATTAGTGAATGAGTGTGTTATCCGGGAGTGTGAGTGTGTGATTAGTGAATGGGTGTGTTATCCGGGAGTGTCAGTGTGCGATTAGTGAATGAGTGTGTTATCCGGGAGTGTGAGTGTGCAATTAGTGAATGAGTGTGTTATCTGGCAGTGTGACTGTGTGATTAGTGAATGGGTGTGTTTTCCGGGAGTGTGAGTGTGCGATTAGTGAATGAGTGTGTTATCTGGCAGTGTGACTGTGTGATTAGTGAATGGGTGTGTTTTCCGGGAGTGTGAGTGTGTGATTAGTGAATGAGTGTGTTATCCGGGAGTGTGACTGTGTGATTAGTGAATGGGTGTGTTATCCGGGAGTGTCAGTGTGCGATTAGTGAATGAGTGTGTTATCCGGGAGTGTGAGTGTGCAATTAGTGAATGAGTGTGTTATCTGGCAGTGTGACTGTGTGATTAGTGAATGGGTGTGTTATCCGGGAGTGTCAGTGTGCGATTAGTGAATGCGTGTGTTATCCGGGAGTGTGAGTGTGCGATTAGTGAATGAGTGTGTTATCCGGGAGTGTGAGTGTGAGTGTGTGATTAGTGAATGGGTGTGTTATCGAGGAGTGTGAATGTGTGATTAGTGAATGGGTGTGTTATCCGGGAGTGTCAGTGTGCGATTAGTGAATGGGTGTGTTATCCGGGACTGGGAGTGTGCGATAAGTTAATGGGTGTGTTTTGTGTGAGTGTGAGTGTGTGATTAGTGAATGGGTGTGTTATCCGTGAGTGTGAGTGTGCGATTAGAGAATGGGTGTGTTATGCGGGAGTGTGAATGTGTGATTAGTGAATGGGTGCGTTATCCGGCAGTGTGAGTGTCCGATTAGTGAATGAGTGTGTTATCCGGGAGTGTGAGTGTGCGATTAGTGAATGGGTGTGTTATCCGGGCGTGTGAGTGTGCGATTAGTGAATGGGTGTGTTATCTGGCAGTGTGACTGTGTGATTAGTGAATGGGTGTGTTATCCGTGAGTATGAGTGTGTGATTAGTTATTGGGTGTGTTATCCGGGAGTGTGAGTGTGTGATTAGTGAATGGGTGTGTTATCTGGCAGTGTGACTGTGTGATTAGTGAATGGGTGTGTTATACGGGAGCGTGAGCGTGTGATTAGTGAATGGGTGTGTTATCCGGGAGTGTGTGTGTGTGATTAGTGAATGAGTGTGTTATCCGGGAGTGTGAGTGTGCGATTAGTTAATGCGTGTGTTATCTGACAGTGTGACTGTGTGATAAGTGAATGGGGGTGTTATCCGGGAGTGTCAGTGTGCGATTAGTGAATGAGTGTGTAATCCGGGAGTGTGAGTGTGCGATTAGTTAATGGGTGTGTTATCCGGGAGTGTGAGTGTGTGATTAGTGAATGAGTGTGGTATCCGCGAGTGTGAGTGTGTGATTAGTGAATGGGTGTGTTATCGGGGAGTGTGAATGTGTGATTAGTGAATGGGTGTGTTATCCGGGAGTGTCAGTGTGCGATTAGTGAATGGGTGTGTTATCCGGGACTGTGAGTGTGCGATAAGTTAATGGGTGTGTTTTGTGTGAGTGTGAGTGTGTGATTCGGGAATGGGTGCGTTATCCGGGAATGTGAGTGTGTGATTAGTGAATGGGGGTGTTATCCGGGAGTGTGAGTGTGTGATCAGTGAATGGGTGTGTTATCTGGGAGTGTGAGTGTGTGATTAGTGAATGGGTGTGTTATCCGGGAGTGTGAGTGTGCGATTAGAGAATGGGTGTGTTATGCGGGAGTGTGAATGTGTGATCAGTGAATGGGTGTGTTATCCGGGATTGTGAGTGTGCAATTAGTGAATGGGTGTGTTATCTGTGAGTGTGTGTGTGTCATTAGTTAATGAGTGTGTTATCCGTGAGTGTGAATGTGTGATTAGTGAATGGGTGTGTTATCCGTGAGTGTGAGTGTGTGATTAGTGGATGGGTGTGTTATCCGGGAGCCTGAGTGTCTGATTAGTGAATGAGTGTGTTATCCGGGAGTGTGAGTGTGCGATTAGTGAATGTGTGTGTTATCCTGGAGTGTGAGTGTGTGATTAGTTAATGGGTGTGTTATCCGGGAGTGTGAGTGTGTGATTAGTGAATGGGTGTGTTATCCAGGAGTGTGAGTGTGCGATTAGTGAATGAGTGTGTTATACGGGAGTGTGAATGTGTGATTAGTGAATGGGTGTGTTATCCGGGAGTGTGAATGTGTGATTTGTGAATGGGTGTGTTATCCGGGAGTGTGACTGTGTGATTAGTGAATGTGTGTGTTATCCGGGAGTGTGAGTGTGTGATTAGTGAATGGGTGTGTTATCTGGGAGTGTGAGTGTGTGATTAGTGAATGGGTGTGTTATCCGGGAGTGTGAGTGTGTGATTAGTGAATGGGTGTGTTATCCGGGAGTGTGTGTGTGTGATTAGTGAATGAGTGTGTTATCCGGGAGTGTGAGTGTGCGATTAGGGAATGGGTGTGTTATCTGTGAGTGTGAGTGTGTGATTAGTGAATGGGTGTGGTATCTGGTAGTGTGAGTGTGTGATGAGTGAATGGGTGTGTTGTCCGGGAGTGTGAGGGTGTGATTAGTGGATGGGTGTGTTATCTGGCAGTGTGAGTGTGTGATTAGTGAATGGGTGTGTTATCCGGGAGTGTCAGTGTGCGATTAGTGAATGAGTGTGTTATCTAGGAGTGTGTGTGTGCGATTAGTGAATGGGTGTGTTATCTGGGAGTGTGACTGTGTGATTAGTGAATGGGTGTGTTATCCGAGAGTGTGAGTGTGCGATTAGTGAATGGGTGTGTTATCTGTGAGTTGTGTGTGTCATTAGTTAATGAGTGTGTTATCCGGGAGTGTGAGTGTGTGATTAGTGAATGGGTGTGTTATCTGGGAGTGTGAGTGTGCAATTAGTGAATGAGTGTGTTATCTGGCAGTGTGACTGTGTGATTAGTGAATGGGTGTGTTATCCGGGAGTGTGAGTGAGTGATTAGTGAATGGGTGTGTTATCCGGGAGTGTGTGTGTGTGATTAGTGAATGAGTGTGTTATCCGGGAGTGTGAGTGTGCGATTAGTTCATGCGTGTGTTTTCCGGGAGTGTGAGTGTGTGATTAGTGAATGAGTGTGTTATCCGGGAGTGTGACTGTGTGATTAGTGAATGGGTGTGTTATCCGGGAGTGTCAGTGTCCGATTAGTGAATGCGTGTGTTATCCGGGAGTGTGAGTGTGCAATTAGTGAATGAGTGTGTTATCTGGCAGTGTGACTGTGTGATTAGTGAATGGGTGTGTTATCCGGGAGTGTCAGTGTGCGATTAGTGAATGCGTGTGTTATCCGGGAGTGTGAGTGTGCGATTAGTGAATGAGTGTGTTATCCGGGAGTGTGAGTGTGCGATTAGTGAATGGGTGTGTTATCTGGCAGTGTGACTGTGTCATTAGTGAATGGGTGTGTTATCCGGGAGTCTGAGTGTGTGATTAGTGAATGGGTGTGTTATCTGGCAGTTTGACTGTGTGATTAGTGAATGGGTGTATTGTCCAGGAGTGTGAGTGTGTGATGAGTGAATGGGTGAGTTATCCGGGAGTGTGAGTGTGCGATTAGTAAATGGGTGTGTTATCCGGTAGTGTGAGTGTGCGATTAGTGAATGTGTGTGTTATCCGGGAGTGTGAGTGTGTGATTAGTTAATGGGTGTGTTATCCGGGAGTGTCAGTGTGCGATTAGTGAATGGGTGCGTTATCCGGGAGTGTGAGTGTCCGATTAGTGAATGAGTGTGTTATCCGGGAGTGTGAGTGTGCGATTCGTGAATGGGTGTGTTATCTGGCAGTGTGACTGTGTGATTAGTGAATGGGTGTGTTATCCGATAGTGTAAGTGTGCGATTAGTGAATGGGTGTGTTATCTGTGATTGTGTGTGTGTCATTAGTTAATGAGTGTGTTATCTGGGAGTGTGAGTGTGTGATTAGTGAATGGGTGTGTTATCTGGCAGTGTGACTGTGTGATTAGTGAATGGGTGTGTTATCCGGGAGTGTGAGTGTGTGATTAGTGAATGGGTGTGTTATCCGGGAGTGTCAGTTTGCGATTAGTGAATGAGTATGTTATCCGGGAGTGTGAGTGTGCAATTAGTGAATGAGTGTGTTATCTGGCAGTGTGACTGTGTGATTAGTGAATGGGTGTGTTATCCGGGAGTGTGAGTGTGTGATTAGTGAATGGATGTGTTATCCGGGAGCGTGAGTGTGTGATTAGTGAATGGGTGTGTTATCCGTGAGTGTGAGTGTGTGATTAGTGAATGGGTGTGTTATCCGGGAGTGTGAGTGTGTGATTAGTGAATGGGTGTGTTATCCGGGAGTGTGTGTGTGTGATTAGTGAATGAGTGTGTTATCCGGGAGTGTGAGTGTGCGATTAGTTAATGCGTGTGTTATCCGGGAGTGTGAGTGTGTAATTAGTGAATGAGTGTGTTATCCGGGAGTGTGAGTGTGTGATTAGTGAATGGGTGTGTTATCCGGGAGTGTGACTGTGTGATTAGTGAATGCGTGTGTTATCCGGGAGTGTCAGTGTGTGATTAGTGAATGGGTGTGTTTTCTGGGAGTGTGAGTGTGCGATTAGTGAATGGGTGTGTTATCCGGGAGCGTGAGCGTGTGATTAGTGAATGGGTGTGTTTTCTGGGAGTGTGAGTGTGTGATTAGAGGATGGGTGTGTTATCCGGGAGTGTGAGTGTGTGATTAGTGAATGGGTGTTTTATCCGGGAGTGTGAGTGTGTGATTAGTGGATGGGTGTGTTATCCGGGAGCCTGAGTGTCTGATTAGTGAATGAGTGTGTTATCCGGGAGTGTGAGTGTGCGATTAGTGAATGTGTGTGTTATCCGGGAGTGTGAGTGTGTGATTAGTTAATGGGTGTGTTATCCGGGAGTGTGAGTGTGTGATTAGTGAATGGGTGTGTTATCCAGGAGTGTGAGTGTGCGATTAGTGAATGAGTGTGTTATACGGGAGTGTGAATGTGTGATTAGTGAATGGGTGTGTTATCCGGGAGTGTGAATGTGTGATTTGTGAATGGGTGTGTTATCCGGGAGTGTGACTGTGTGATTAGTGAATGTGTGTGTTATCCGGGAGTGTGAGTGTGTGATTAGTGAATGGGTGTGTTATCTGGGAGTGTGAGTGTGTGATTAGTGAATGGGTGTGTTATCCGGGAGTGTGAGTGTGTGATTAGTGAATGGGTGTGTTATCCGGGAGTGTGTGTGTGTGATTAGTGAATGAGTGTGTTATCCGGGAGTGTGAGTGTGCGATTAGGGAATGGGTGTGTTATCTGTGAGTGTGAGTGTGTGATTAGTGAATGGGTGTGGTATCTGGTAGTGTGAGTGTGTGATGAGTGAATGGGTGTGTTGTCCGGGAGTGTGAGGGTGTGATTAGTGGATGGGTGTGTTATCTGGCAGTGTGAGTGTGTGATTAGTGAATGGGTGTGTTATCCGGGAGTGTCAGTGTGCGATTAGTGAATGAGTGTGTTATCTAGGAGTGTGTGTGTGCGATTAGTGAATGGGTGTGTTATCTGGGAGTGTGACTGTGTGATTAGTGAATGGGTGTGTTATCCGAGAGTGTGAGTGTGCGATTAGTGAATGGGTGTGTTATCTGTGAGTTGTGTGTGTCATTAGTTAATGAGTGTGTTATCCGGGAGTGTGAGTGTGTGATTAGTGAATGGGTGTGTTATCTGGGAGTGTGAGTGTGCAATTAGTGAATGAGTGTGTTATCTGGCAGTGTGACTGTGTGATTAGTGAATGGGTGTGTTATCCGGGAGTGTGAGTGAGTGATTAGTGAATGGGTGTGTTATCCGGGAGTGTGTGTGTGTGATTAGTGAATGAGTGTGTTATCCGGGAGTGTGAGTGTGCGATTAGTTCATGCGTGTGTTTTCCGGGAGTGTGAGTGTGTGATTAGTGAATGAGTGTGTTATCCGGGAGTGTGACTGTGTGATTAGTGAATGGGTGTGTTATCCGGGAGTGTCAGTGTCCGATTAGTGAATGCGTGTGTTATCCGGGAGTGTGAGTGTGCAATTAGTGAATGAGTGTGTTATCTGGCAGTGTGACTGTGTGATTAGTGAATGGGTGTGTTATCCGGGAGTGTCAGTGTGCGATTAGTGAATGCGTGTGTTATCCGGGAGTGTGAGTGTGCGATTAGTGAATGAGTGTGTTATCCGGGAGTGTGAGTGTGCGATTAGTGAATGGGTGTGTTATCTGGCAGTGTGACTGTGTCATTAGTGAATGGGTGTGTTATCCGGGAGTCTGAGTGTGTGATTAGTGAATGGGTGTGTTATCTGGCAGTTTGACTGTGTGATTAGTGAATGGGTGTATTGTCCAGGAGTGTGAGTGTGTGATGAGTGAATGGGTGAGTTATCCGGGAGTGTGAGTGTGCGATTAGTAAATGGGTGTGTTATCCGGTAGTGTGAGTGTGCGATTAGTGAATGTGTGTGTTATCCGGGAGTGTGAGTGTGTGATTAGTTAATGGGTGTGTTATCCGGGAGTGTCAGTGTGCGATTAGTGAATGAGTGTGTTATCCGGGCGTGTGAATGTGTGATTAGTGAATGGGTGTGTTATCTGTGAGTGTGAGTGTGTGATTAGTGAATGGGTGTATTATCCGTGAGTGTGAATGTGTGATTAGTGAATGGGTGTGTTATCCGGGTGTGTAAGTGTGTGATTAGTGAATGGGTGTGTTATCCGGGCGTGTGAATGTGTGATTAGTGAATGGGTGTGTTATCTGTGAGTGTGAGTGTGTGATTAGTGAATGGGTGTGGTATCCGGGAGTGTGAGTGTGTGATGAGTGAATGGGTGTGTTGTCCGGGAGTGTGAGTGTGCGATTAGCGAATGAGTGTGTTATCCGGGAGTGTGAGGGTGTGATTAGTGGTTGGGTGTGTTATCTGGCAGTGTGAGTGTGTGATTAGTGAATGGGTGTGTTATCCGGGAGTGTCAGTGTGCGATTAGTGAATGAGTGTGTTATCCAGGAGTGTGAGTGTGCAATTCGTGAATGGGTGTGTTATCTGGGAGTGTGACTGTGTGATTAGTGAATGGGTGTGTTATCCGAGAGTGTGAGTGTGTGATTAGTGAATGTGTGTTTTATCCGTGAGTGTGAGTGTGTGATTAGTTATTGGGTGTGTTATCCGGTAGTGTGAGTGTGTGATTAGTGAATGGGTGTGTTATCTGGCAGTGTGACTGTGTGATTAGTGAATGGGTGTGTTATCCGGGAGCGTGAGCGTGTGATTAGTGAATGGGTGTGTTATCCGGGAGTGTGTGTGTGTGATTAGTGAATGAGTGTGTTATCCGGGAGTGTGAGTGTGCGATTAGTTGATGCGGGTGTTTTCCGGGAGTGTGAGTGTGTGATTAGTGAATGAGTGTGTTATCCGGGAGTGTGAGTGTGTGATTAGTGAATGTGTGTGTTATCCGGGAGTGTCAGTGTGCGATTAGTGAATGAGTGTGTTATCCGGGAGTGTGACTGTGTGATTAGTGAATGGGTGTGTTATCCGGGAGTGTCAGTGTGCGATTAGTGAATGAGTGTGTTTTCCGGGAGTGTGAGTGTGTGATTAGTGAATGGGTGTGTTATCCGGGAGTGTCAGTGTGCGATTAGTGAATGAGTGTGTTATCCGGGAGTGTGAGTGTGTGATTAGTGAATGGGTGTGTTATCCGGGAGTGTCAGTGTGCGATTAGTGAATGAGTGTGTTATCCGGGAGTGTGAGTGTGCAATTAGTGAATGAGTGTGTTATCTGGCAGTGTGACTGTGTGATTAGTGAATGGGTGTGTTTTCCGGGAGTGTGAGTGTGCGATTAGTGAATGAGTGTGTTATCTGGCAGTGTGACTGTGTGATTAGTGAATGGGTGTGTTTTCCGGGAGTGTGAGTGTGTGATTAGTGAATGAGTGTGTTATCCGGGAGTGTCAGTGTGCGATTAGTGAATGAGTGTGTTATCCGGGAGTGTGAGTGTGCAATTAGTGAATGAGTGTGTTATCTGGCAGTGTGACTGTGTGATTAGTGAATGGGTGTGTTGTCCGGGAGTGTCAGTGTGCGATTAGTGAATGCGTGTGTTATCCGGGAGTGTGAGTGTGCGATTAGTGAATGAGTGTGTTATCCGGGAGTGTGAGTGTGAGTGTGTGATTAGTGAATGGGTGTGTTATCGAGGAGTGTGAATGTGTGATTAGTGAATGGGTGTGTTATCCGGGAGTGTCAGTGTGCGATTAGTGAATGGGTGTGTTATCCGGGACTGGGAGTGTGCGATAAGTTAATGGGTGTGTTTTGTGTGAGTGTGAGTGTGTGATTAGTGAATGGGTGTATTATCCGTGAGTGTGAGTGTGCGATTAGAGAATGGGTGTGTTATGCGGGAGTGTGAATGTGTGATTAGTGAATGGGTGCGTTATCCGGCAGTGTGAGTGTCCGATTAGTGAATGAGTGTGTTATCCGGGAGTGTGAGTGTGCGATTAGTGAATGGGTGTGTTATCCGGGCGTGTGAGTGTGCGATTAGTGAATGGGTGTGTTATCTGGCAGTGTGACTGTGTGATTAGTGAATGGGTGTGTTATCCGTGAGTATGAGTGTGTGATTAGTTATTGGGTGTGTTATCCGGGAGTGTGAGTGTGTGATTAGTGAATGGGTGTGTTATCTGGCAGTGTGACTGTGTGATTAGTGAATGGGTGTGTTATACGGGAGCGTGAGCGTGTGATTAGTGAATGGGTGTGTTATCCGGGAGTGTGTGTGTGTGATTAGTGAATGAGTGTGTTATCCGGGAGTGTGAGTGTGCGATTAGTTAATGCGTGTGTTATCCGGGAGTGTGAGTGTGTGATTAGTGAATGAGTGTGTTATCCGGGAGTGTGAGTGTGTGATTAGTGAATGGGTGTGTTATCCGGGAGTGTGACTGTGTGATTAGTGAATGCGTGTGTTATCCGGGAGTGTCAGTGTGTGATTAGTGAATGGGTGTGTTTTCTGGGAGTGTGAGTGTGCGATTAGTGAATGGGTGTGTTATCCGGGAGCGTGAGCGTGTGATTAGTGAATGGGTGTGTTATCCGGGAGTGTGAGTGTGTGATTAGTGAATGGGTGTGTTAACCGGGAGTGTGAGTGTGTGATTAGTGAATGGGTGTTTTATCCGGGAGTGTGAGTGTGTGATTAGTGAATGGGTGTGTTTTCTGGGAGTGTGAGTGTGTGATTAGTGAATGGGTGTTTTATCTTGGAGTGTGAGTGTGTGATTAGTGAATGGGTGTGTTTTCTGGGAGTGTGAGTGTGTGATTCGAGGATGGGTGTGTTATCCGGGAGTGTGAGTGTGTGATTAGTGAATGGGTGTGTTATCCAGGAGTGTGACTGTGTGATTAGTGAATGTGTGTGTTATTCGGGAGTGTGAGTGTGTGATTAGTGAATGGGTGTGTTAACCGGGAGTGTGAGTGTGTGATTAGTGAATGGGTGTGTTAACCGGGAGTGTGAGTGTGTGATTAGTGAATGGGCGTGTTATCCGGGAGTGTGAGTGTGTGATTAGTGAATGGGTGTGTTATCCAGGAGTGTGACTGTGTGATTAGTGAATGTGTGTGTTATTCGGGAGTGTGAGTGTGTGATTAGTGAATGGGTGTGTTAACCGGGAGTGTGAGTGTGTGATTAGTGAATGGGTGTGTTAACCGGGAGTGTGAGTGTGTGATTAGTGAATGGGCGTGTTATCCGGGAGTGTGAGTGTGTGATTAGTGAAAGGGTGTGTTATCCGGAAGTGTGAGTATGCGATACGTTAATTGGTGTGTTATGTGATGAGTGTGAGTGTGTGATTCGTGAATGGGTGTGTTATCCGGGAGTGTGAGTGTGTGATCAGTGAATGAGTGTGTTATCCGGGAGTGTGAGTGTGTGATTCGTGAATGGGTTTGTAATCTGTGAGTGTGAGTGTGTGATTAGTGAATGGGTGTGTTATCCGGGAGTGTGAGTGTGTGATTAGTGAATGGGTGTATTATCCGGGAGTGTGAGTGTGTGATTAGTGAATGGGTGTGTTATCCAAGAGTGTGAGTGTGTGATTAGTGAATGGGTGTGTTATCTGTGAGTGTGAGTGTGTGATTAGTGAAAGGGTGTGTTATCCGGGAGTGTGAGTGTGTGATCAGTGAATGGGTGTGTTATCCGGGAGTTTGAGTGTGTGATTAGTGAATGGGTGTGTTATCCGGGAGTGTGAGTGTGTGATTAGTGAAAGGGTGTATTATCCGTGAGTGTGAATGTGTGATTAGTGAATGGGTGTGTTATCCGGGTGTGTAAGTGTGTGATTAGTGAATGGGTGTGTTATCCGGGCGTGTGAATGTGTGATTAGTGAATGGGTGTGTTATCTGTGAGTGTGAGTGTGTGATTAGTGAATGGGTGTGGTATCCGGGAGTGTGAGTGTGTGATGAGTGAATGGGTGTGTTGTCCGGGAGTGTGAGTGTGCGATTAGCGAATGAGTGTGTTATCCGGGAGTGTGAGGGTGTGATTAGTGGTTGGGTGTGTTATCTGGCAGTGTGAGTGTGTGATTAGTGAATGGGTGTGTTATCCGGGAGTGTCAGTGTGCGATTAGTGAATGAGTGTGTTATCCAGGAGTGTGAGTGTGCAATTAGTGAATGGGTGTGTTATCTGGGAGTGTGACTGTGTGATTAGTGAATGGGTGTGTTATCCGAGAGTGTGAGTGTGTGATTAGTGAATGTGTGTTTTATCCGTGAGTGTGAGTGTGTGATTAGTTATTGGGTGTGTTATCCGGTAGAGTGAGTGTGTGATTAGTGAATGGGTGTGTTATCCGGGAGTGTCAGTGTGCGATTAGTGAATGAGTGTGTTATCCGGGAGTGTGAGTGTGCAATTAGTGAATGAGTGTGTTATCTGGCAGTGTGACTGTGTGATTAGTGAATGGGTGTGTTATCCGGGAGTGTGAGTGTGTGATTAGTGAATGGGTGTGTTATCCGGGAGCGTGAGTGTGTGATTAGTGAATGGGTGTGTTATCCGTGAATGTGAGTGTGTGATTAGTTATTGGGTGTGTTATCCGGGAGTGTGAGTGTGTGATTAGTGAATGGGTATGTTATCTGGCAGTGTGACTGTGTGATTAGTGAATGGGTGTGTTATACGGGAGCGTGAGCGTGTGATTAGTGAATGGGTGTGTTATCCGGGAGTGTGTGTGTGTGATTAGTGAATGAGTGTGTTATCCGGGAGTGTGAGTGTGTGATTAGTTAATGGGTGTGTTATCCGGGAGTGTCAGTGTGCGATTAGTGAATGGGTGCGTTATCCGGGAGTGTGAGTGTCCGATTAGTGAATGAGTGTGTTATCCGGGAGTGTGAGTGTGCGATTCGTGAATGGGTGTGTTATCTGGCAGTGTGACTGTGTGATTAGTGAATGGGTGTGTTATCCGATAGTGTGAGTGTGCGATTAGTGAATGGGTGTGTTATCTGTGATTGTGTGTCTGTCATTAGTTAATGAGTGTGTTATCTGGGAGTGTGAGTGTGTGATTAGTGAATGGGTGTGTTATCTGGCAGTGTGAGTGTGTGATTAGTGAATGGGTGTGTTATCCGGGAGTGTCAGTTTGCGATTAGTGAATGAGTATGTTATCCGGGAGTGTGAGTGTGCAATTAGTGAATGAGTGTGTTATCTGGCAGTGTGACTGTGTGATTAGTGAATGGGTGTGTTATCCGGGAGTGTGAGTGTGTGATTAGTGAATGGATGTGTTATCCGGGAGCGTGAGTGTGTGATTAGTGAATGGGTGTGTTATCCGTGAGTGTGAGTGTGTGATTAGTGAATGGGTGTGTTATCCGGGAGTGTGAGTGTGTGATTAGTGAATGGGTGTGTTATCCGGGAGTGTGTGTGTGTGATTAGTGAATGAGTGTGTTATCCGGGAGTGTGAGTGTGCGATTAGTTAATGCGTGTGTTATCCGGGAGTGTGAGTGTGTAATTAGTGAATGAGTGTGTTATCCGGGAGTGTGAGTGTGTGATTAGTGAATGGGTGTGTTATCCGGGAGTGTGACTGTGTGATTAGTGAATGCGTGTGTTATCCGGGAGTGTCAGTGTGTGATTAGTGAATGGGTGTGTTTTCTGGGAGTGTGAGTGTGCGATTAGTGAATGGGTGTGTTATCCGGGAGCGTGAGCGTGTGATTAGTGAATGGGTGTGTTTTCTGGGAGTGTGAGTGTGTGATTAGAGGATGGGTGTGTTATCCGGGAGTGTGAGTGTGTGATTAGTGAATGGGTGTTTTATCCGGGAGTGTGAGTGTGTGATTAGTGAATGGGTGTGTTTTCTGGGAGTGTGAGTGTGTGATTAGAGGATGGGTGTGTTATCCGGGAGTGTGAGTGTGTGATTAGTGAATGGGTGTGTTATCCAAGAGTGTGAGTGTGTGATTAGTGAATGGGTGTGTTATCTGTGAGTGTGAGTGTGTGATTAGTGAAAGGGTGTGTTATCCGTGAGTGTGAATGTGTGATTAGTGAATGGGTGTGTTATCCGGGTGTGTAAGTGTGTGATTAGTGAATGGGTGTGTTATCCGGGCGTGTGAATGTGTGATTAGTGAATGGGTGTGTTATCTGTGAGTGTGAGTGTGTGATTAGTGAATGGGTGTATTATCCGTGAGTGTGAATGTGTGATTAGTGAATGGGTGTGTTATCCGGGTGTGTAAGTGTGTGATTAGTGAATGGGTGTGTTATCCGGGCGTGTGAATGTGTGATTAGTGAATGGGTGTGTTATCTGTGAGTGTGAGTGTGTGATTAGTGAATGGGTGTGGTATCCGGGAGTGTGAGTGTGTGATGAGTGAATGGGTGTGTTGTCCGGGAGTGTGAGTGTGCGATTAGCGAATGAGTGTGTTATACGGGAGTGTGAGGGTGTGATTAGTGGTTGGGTGTGTTATCTGGCAGTGTGAGTGTGTGATTAGTGAATGGGTGTGTTATCCGGGAGTGTCAGTGTGCGATTAGTGAATGAGTGTGTTATCCAGGAGTGTGAGTGTGCAATTCGTGAATGGGTGTGTTATCTGGGAGTGTGACTGTGTGATTAGTGAATGGGTGTGTTATCCGAGAGTGTGAGTGTGTGATTAGTGAATGTGTGTTTTATCCGTGAGTGTGAGTGTGTGATTAGTTATTGGGTGTGTTATCCGGTAGTGTGAGTGTGTGATTAGTGAATGGGTGTGTTATCTGGCAGTGTGACTGTGTGATTAGTGAATGGGTGTGTTATCCGGGAGCGTGAGCGTGTGATTAGTGAATGGGTGTGTTATCCGGGAGTGTGTGTGTGTGATTAGTGAATGAGTGTGTTATCCGGGAGTGTGAGTGTGTGATTAGTGAATGTGTGTGTTATCCGGGAGTGTCAGTGTGCGATTAGTGAATGAGTGTGTTATCCGGGAGTGTGACTGTGTGATTAGTGAATGGGTGTGTTATCCGGGAGTGTCAGTGTGCGATTAGTGAATGAGTGTGTTATCCGGGAGTGTGAGTGTGTGATTAGTGAATGGGTGTGTTATCCGGGAGTGTCAGTGTGCGATTAGTGAATGAGTGTGTTATCCGGGAGTGTGAGTGTGCAATTAGTGAATGAGTGTGTTATCTGGCAGTGTGACTGTGTGATTAGTGAATGGGTGTGTTTTCCGGGAGTGTGAGTGTGCGATTAGTGAATGAGTGTGTTATCTGGCAGTGTGACTGTGTGATTAGTGAATGGGTGTGTTTTCCGGGAGTGTGAGTGTGTGATTAGTGAATGAGTGTGTTATCCGGGAGTGTCAGTGTGCGATTAGTGAATGAGTGTGTTATCCGGGAGTGTGAGTGTGCAATTAGTGAATGAGTGTGTTATCTGGCAGTGTGACTGTGTGATTAGTGAATGGGTGTGTTGTCCGGGAGTGTCAGTGTGCGATTAGTGAATGCGTGTGTTATCCGGGAGTGTGAGTGTGCGATTAGTGAATGAGTGTGTTATCCGGGAGTGTGAGTGTGAGTGTGTGATTAGTGAATGGGTGTGTTATCGAGGAGTGTGAATGTGTGATTTGTGAATGGGTGTGTTATCCGGGAGTGTCAGTGTGCGATTAGTGAATGGGTGTGTTATCCGGGACTGGGAGTGTGCGATAAGTTAATGGGTGTGTTTTGTGTGAGTGTGAGTGTGTGATTAGTGAATGGGTGTATTATCCGTGAGTGTGAGTGTGCGATTAGAGAATGGGTGTGTTATGCGGGAGTGTGAATGTGTGATTAGTGAATGGGTGCGTTATCCGGCAGTGTGAGTGTCCGATTAGTGAATGAGTGTGTTATCCGGGAGTGTGAGTGTGCGATTAGTGAATGGGTGTGTTATCCGGGCGTGTGAGTGTGCGATTAGTGAATGGGTGTGTTATCTGGCAGTGTGACTGTGTGATTAGTGAATGGGTGTGTTATCCGTGAGTATGAGTGTGTGATTAGTTATTGGGTGTGTTATCCGGGAGTGTGAGTGTGTGATTAGTGAATGGGTGTGTTATCTGGCAGTGTGACTGTGTGATTAGTGAATGGGTGTGTTATACGGGAGCGTGAGCGTGTGATTAGTGAATGGGTGTGTTATCCGGGAGTGTGTGTGTGTGATTAGTGAATGAGTGTGTTATCCGGGAGTGTGAGTGTGCGATTAGTTAATGCGTGTGTTATCCGGGAGTGTGAGTGTGTGATTAGTGAATGAGTGTGTTATCCGGGAGTGTGAGTGTGTGATTAGTGAATGGGTGTGTTATCCGGGAGTGTGACTGTGTGATTAGTGAATGCGTGTGTTATCCGGGAGTGTCAGTGTGTGATTAGTGAATGGGTGTGTTTTCTGGGAGTGTGAGTGTGCGATTAGTGAATGGGTGTGTTATCCGGGAGCGTGAGCGTGTGATTAGTGAATGGGTGTGTTATCCGGGAGTGTGAGTGTGTGATTAGTGAATGGGTGTGTTAACCGGGAGTGTGAGTGTGTGATTAGTGAATGGGTGTTTTATCCGGGAGTGTGAGTGTGTGATTAGTGAATGGGTGTGTTTTCTGGGAGTGTGAGTGTGTGATTAGAGGATGGGTGTGTTATCCGGGAGTGTGAGTGTGTGATTAGTGAATGGGTGTTTTATCTTGGAGTGTGAGTGTGTGATTAGTGAATGGGTGTGTTTTCTGGGAGTGTGAGTGTGTGATTCGAGGATGGGTGTGTTATCCGGGAGTGTGAGTGTGTGATTAGTGAATGGGTGTGTTATCCAGGAGTGTGACTGTGTGATTAGTGAATGTGTGTGTTATTCGGGAGTGTGAGTGTGTGATTAGTGAATGGGTGTGTTAACCGGGAGTGTGAGTGTGTGATTAGTGAATGGGTGTGTTAACCGGGAGTGTGAGTGTGTGATTAGTGAATGGGCGTGTTATCCGGGAGTGTGAGTGTGTGATTAGTGAAAGGGTGTGTTATCCGGAAGTGTGAGTATGCGATACGTTAATTGGTGTGTTATGTGATGAGTGTGAGTGTGTGATTCGTGAATGGGTGTGTTATCCGGGAGTGTGAGTGTGTGATCAGTGAATGAGTGTGTTATCCGGGAGTGTGAGTGTGTGATTCGTGAATGGGTTTGTAATCTGTGAGTGTGAGTGTGTGATTAGTGAATGGGTGTGTTATCCGGGAGTGTGAGTGTGTGATTAGTGATTGGGTGTATTATCCGGGAGTGTGAGTGTGTGATTAGTGAATGGGTGTGTTATCCAAGAGTGTGAGTGTGTGATTAGTGAATGGGTGTGTTATCTGTGAGTGTGAGTGTGTGATTAGTGAAAGGGTGTGTTATCCGGGAGTGTGAGTGTGTGATCAGTGAATGGGTGTGTTATCCGGGAGTTTGAGTGTGTGATTAGTGAATGGGTGTGTTATCCGGGAGTGTGAGTGTGTGATTAGTGAAAGGGTGTATTATCCGTGAGTGTGAATGTGTGATTAGTGAATGGGTGTGTTATCCGGGTGTGTAAGTGTGTGATTAGTGAATGGGTGTGTTATCCGGGCGTGTGAATGTGTGATTAGTGAATGGGTGTGTTATCTGTGAGTGTGAGTGTGTGATTAGTGAATGGGTGTGGTATCCGGGAGTGTGAGTGTGTGATGAGTGAATGGGTGTGTTGTCCGGGAGTGTGAGTGTGCGATTAGCGAATGAGTGTGTTATCCGGGAGTGTGAGGGTGTGATTAGTGGTTGGGTGTGTTATCTGGCAGTGTGAGTGTGTGATTAGTGAATGGGTGTGTTATCCGGGAGTGTCAGTGTGCGATTAGTGAATGAGTGTGTTATCCAGGAGTGTGAGTGTGCAATTAGTGAATGGGTGTGTTATCTGGGAGTGTGACTGTGTGATTAGTGAATGGGTGTGTTATCCGAGAGTGTGAGTGTGTGATTAGTGAATGTGTGTTTTATCCGTGAGTGTGAGTGTGTGATTAGTTATTGGGTGTGTTATCCGGTAGAGTGAGTGTGTGATTAGTGAATGGGTGTGTTATCCGGGAGTGTCAGTGTGCGATTAGTGAATGAGTGTGTTATCCGGGAGTGTGAGTGTGCAATTAGTGAATGAGTGTGTTATCTGGCAGTGTGACTGTGTGATTAGTGAATGGGTGTGTTATCCGGGAGTGTGAGTGTGTGATTAGTGAATGGGTGTGTTATCCGGGAGCGTGAGTGTGTGATTAGTGAATGGGTGTGTTATCCGTGAGTGTGAGTGTGTGATTAGTTATTGGGTGTGTTATCCGGGAGTGTGAGTGTGTGATTAGTGAATGGGTATGTTATCTGGCAGTGTGACTGTGTGATTAGTGAATGGGTGTGTTATACGGGAGCGTGAGCGTGTGATTAGTGAATGGGTGTGTTATCCGGGAGTGTGTGTGTGTGATTAGTGAATGAGTGTGTTATCCGGGAGTGTGAGTGTGCTATTAGTTAATGCGTGTGTTATCCGGGAGTGTGAGTGTGTGATTAGTGAATGAGTGTGTTATCCGGGAGTGTGAGTGTGTGATTAGTGAATGGGTGTGTTATCCGGGAGTGTGACTGTGTGATTAGTGAATGGGTGTGTTATCCG
Source organism: Chiloscyllium punctatum (assembly GCF_047496795.1). Taxonomy (NCBI): domain Eukaryota; kingdom Metazoa; phylum Chordata; class Chondrichthyes; order Orectolobiformes; family Hemiscylliidae; genus Chiloscyllium; species Chiloscyllium punctatum. Next base: position 167,141,133 of record NC_092739.1, read on the forward strand.
GGAGTGTCAGTGTGTGATTAGTGAATGGGTGTGTTTTCTGGGAGTGTGAGTGTGCGATTAGTGAATGGGTGTGTTATCCGGAAGCGTGAGCGTGTGATTAGTGAATGGGTGTGTTATCCGGGAGTGTGAGTGTGTGATTAGTGAATGGGTGTGTTAACCGGGAGTGTGAGTGTGTGATTAGTGAATGGGTGTTTTATCCGGGAGTGTGAGTGTGTGATTAGTGAATGGGTGTGTTTTCTGGGAGTGTGAGTGTGTGATTAGAGGATGGGTGTGATTTCCGGGAGTGTGAGTGTGTGATTAGTGAATGGGTGTGTTAACCGGGAGTGTGAGTGTGTGATTAGTGAATGAGTGTGTTATCCGGGTATGTGAGTGTGTGATTAGTGAATGGCTGTGTTATCCGGAAGTGTGAGTATGCGATACGTTAATGGGTGTGTTGTGTGATGAGTGTGAGTGTGTGATTCGTGAATGGGTGTGTTATCCGGGAGTGTGAGTGTGTGATTAGTGAATGAGTGTGATATCCGGGAGTGTGAGTGTGTGATTAGTGAATGGGTTTGTAATCTGTGAGTGTGAGTGTGTGATTAGTGAATGGGTGTGTTATCCGGGAGTGTGAGTGTGTGATTAGTGAATGGGTGTATTATCCGGGAGTGTGAGTGTATGATTAGTGAATGGGTGTGTTATCCGAGAGTGTGAGTGTGTGATTAGTGAATGGGTGTGTTATCTGTGAGTGTGAGTGTGTGATTAGTGAATGGGTGTATTATCCGTGAGTGTGAATGTGTGATTAGTGAATGGGTGTGTTATCCGGGTGTGTAAGTGTGTGATTAGTGAATGGGTGTGTTATCCGGGCGTGTGAATGTGTGATTAGTGAATGGGTGTGTTATCTGTGAGTGTGAGTGTGTGATTAGTGAATGGGTGTGTTATCTGTGAGTGTGAGTGTGTGATTTGTGAATGGGTGTGGTATCCGGGAGTGTGAGTGTGTGATGAGTGAATGGGTGTGTTGTCCGGTAGTGTGAGTGTGCGATTAGTGAATGAGTGTGTTATCCGGGAGTGTGAGGGTGTGATTCGTGGTTGGGTGTGTTATCTGGCAGTGTGAGTGTGTGATTAGTGAATGGGTGTGTTATCCGGGAGTGTCAGTGTGCGATTAGTGAATGAGTGTGTTATCCAGGAGTGTGAGTGTGCGATTAGTGAATGGGTGTGTTATCTGGGAGTGTGACTGTGTGATTAGTGAATGGGTGTGTTATCCGAGAGTGTGAGTGTGCGATTAGTGAATGGGTGTGTTATCTGTGAGTTGTGTGTGTCATTAGTTAATGAGTGTGTTATCTGGCAGTGTGACTGTGTGATTAGTGAATGGGTGTGTTATCCGGGAGTGTCAGTGTGCGATTAGTGAATGAGTGTGTTATCCGGGAGTGTGAGTGAGCAATTAGTGAATGAGTGTGTTATCTGGCAGTGTGACTGTGTGATTAGTGAATGGGTGTGTTATCCGGGAGTGTGAGTGTGTGATTAGTGAATGGGTGTTTTATCCGTGAGTGTGAGTGTGTGATTAGTTATTGGGTGTGTTATCCGGTAGTGTGAGTGTGTGATTAGTGAATGGTTGTGTTATCTGGCAGTGTGACTGTGTGATTAGTGAATGGGTGTGTTTTCCGGGAGAGTGTGTGTGTGATTAGTGAATGAGTGTGTTATCCGGGAGTGTGAGTGTGCGATTAGTTAATGCGGGTGTTTTCCGGGAGTGTGAGTGTGTGATTAGTGAATGAGTGTGTTATCCGGGAGTGTGAGTGTGTGATTAGTGAATGGGTGTGTTATCCGGGAGTGTGACTGTGTGATTAGTGAATGGGTGTGTTATCCGGGAGTTTCAGTGTGCGATTAGTGAATGAGTGTGTTATCCGGGAGTGTGAGTGTGCAATTAGTGAATGAGTGTGTTATCTGGCAGTGTGACTGTGTGATTAGTTAATGGGTGTGTTATCCGGGAGTGTCAGTGTGCGATATGTGAATGCGTGTGTTATCCGGGAGTGTGAGTGTGCGATTAGTGAATGAGTGTGTTATCCGGGAGTGTGAGTGTGCGATTAGTGAATGGGTGTGTTATCCGGGAATGTGAGTGTGTGATTAGTGAATGGGTGTGTTATCGAGGAGTGTGAATGTGTGATTAGTGAATGGGTGTGTTATCCGGGAGTGTCAGTGTGCGATTAGTGAATGGGTGTGTTATCCGGGACTGTGAGTGTGCGATAAGTTAATGGGTGTGTTTTGTGTGAGTGTGAGTGTGCGATTAGAGAATGGGTGTGTTATGCGGGAGTGTGAATGTGTGATTAGTGAATGGGTGCGTTATCCGGGAGTGTGAGTGTGCGATTAGTGAATGGGTGTGTTATCCGGGAGTGTGAGTGTGCGATTAGTGAATGGGTGTGTTATCCGGGAGTGTGAGTGTGCGATTAGTGAATGGGTGTGTTATCCGGGAGTGTGAGTGTGCGATTAGTTAATGGGTCTGTTATCCGGTAGTGTGAGGGGGTGATTCGTGGATGGGTGTGTTATCTGACAGTGTGACTGTGTGATTAGTGAATGGGTGTGTTATCCGGGAGTGTGAGTGTGCAATTAGTGAATGGGTGTGTTATCTGTGAGTGTGTGTGTGTCATTAGTTAATGAGTGTGTTATCCGGGAGTGTGAATTTGTGATTAGTGAATGGTGTGTTATCCGGGAGCCTGAGTGTCTGATTAGTGAATCAGTGTGTTATCCGGGAGTGTGAGTGTGTGATTAGTAAATGGGTGTGTTATCCGGGAGTGTGAGTGTGCGATTAGTGAATGTGTGTGTTATCCGGGAGTGTGAGTGTGTGATTAGTTAATGGGTGTGTTATCCGGGAGTGTCAGTGTGCCATTAGTTAATGGGTGCGTTATCCGGGAGTGTGAGTGTCCGATTAGTGAATGGGTGTGTTATCTGGCAGTGTGACTGTGTGATTAGTGAATGGGTGTGTTATCTGGCAGTGTGACTGTGTGATTAGTGAATGGGTGTGTTATCCGGGAGTGTCAGTGTGCGATTAGTGAATGAGTGTGTTATCCGGGAGTGTGAGTGTGCAATTAGTGAATGAGTGTGTTATCTGGCAGTGTGACTGTGTGATTAGTGAATGGGTGTTTTATCCGTGAGTGTGAGTGTGTGATTCGTTATTGGGTGTGTTATCCGGGAGTGTGAGTGTGTGATTAGTGAATGGGTGTGTTATCTGGCAGTGTGACTGTGTGATTAGTGAATGGGTGTGTTATCCGGGAGCGTGAGCGTGTGATTAGTGAATGGGTGTGTTATCCGGGAGTGTGTGTGTGTGATTAGTGAATGAGTGTGTTATCCGGGAGTGTGAGTGTGCGATTAGTTAATGCGGGTGTTTTCCGGGAGTGTGAGTGTGTGATTAGTGAATGAGTGTGTTATCCGGGAGTGTGAGTGTGTGATTAGTGAATGGGTGTGTTATCCGGGAGTGTGAGTGTGCGATTAGTGAATGGGTGTGTTATCTGGCAGTGTGACTGTGTCATTAGTGAATGGGTGTGTTATCCGGGAGTGTGAGTGTGCGATTAGTTAATGGGTCTGTTATCCGGGAGTGTGAGGGGGTGATTCGTGGATGGGTGTGTTATCTGACAGTGTGACTGTGTGATAAGTGAATGGGGGTGTTATCCGGGAGTGTCAGTGTGCGATTAGTGAATGAGTGTGTAATCCGGGAGTGTGAGTGTGCGATTAGTTAATGGGTGTGTTATCCGGGAGTGTGAGTGTGTGAATAGTGAATGGGTGTGTTATCTGGCAGTGTGACTGTGTGATTAGTGAATGGGTGTGATATCTGTGAGTGTGTGTGTGTCATTAGTTAATGAGTGTTTTATCCGGGAGTGTGAATGTGTGATTAGTGAATGGGTGTGTTATCCGGGAGCCTGAGTGTCTGATTAGTGAATCAGTGTGTTATCCGGGAGTGTGAGTGTGCGATTAGTGAATGTGTGTGTTATCCGGGAGTGTGAGTGTGTGATTAGTAAATGGGTGTGTTATCCGGGAGTGTGAGTGTGTGATTAGTGAATGTGTGTGTTATCCGGGAGTGTGAGTGTGTGATTAGTAAATGGGTGTGTTATCCGGGAGTGTGAGTGTGTGATTAGTTAATGGGTGTGTTATCCGGGAGTGTGAGTGTGTGATTAGTAAATGGGTGTGTTATCCGGGAGTGTGAGTGTGCGATTAGTGAATGTGTGTGTTATCCGGGAGTGTGAGTGTGTGATTAGTTAATGGGTGTGTTATCCGGGAGTGTCAGTGTGCCATTAGTGAATGGGTGCGTTATCCGGGAGTGTGAGTGTCCGATTAGTGGATGGGTGTGTTATCCAGGAGTGTGAGGGTGTGATTAGTGAATGGGTGTGTTATCTGGCAGTGTGACTGTGTGATTAGTGAATGGGTGTGTTATCTGGCAGTGTGACTGTGTGATTAGTGAATGGGTGTGTTATCCGGGAGTGTCAGTGTGCGATTAGTGAATGAGTGTGTTATCCGGGAGTGTGAGTGTGCAATTAGTGAATGAGTGTGTTATCTGGCAGTGTGACTGTGTGATTAGTGAATGGGTGTTTTATCCGTGAGTGTGAGTGTGTGATTAGTTATTGGGTGTGTTATCCGGGAGTGTGAGTGTGTGATTAGTGAATGGGTGTGTTATCTGGCAGTGTGACTGTGTGATTAGTGAATGGGTGTGTTATCCGGGAGCGTGAGCGTGTGATTAGTGAATGGGTGTGTTATCCGGGAGTGTGTGTGTGTGATTAGTGAATGAGTGTGTTATCCGGGAGTGTGAGTGTGCGATTAGTTAATGCGGGTGTTTTCCGGGAGTGTGAGTGTGTGATTAGTGAATGAGTGTGTTATCCGGGAGTGTGAGTGTGTGATTAGTGAATGGGTGTGTTATCCGGGAGTGTGAGTGTGTGATTAGTGAATGGGTGTGTTATCCGGGAGTGTCAGTGTGTGATTAGTGAATGGGTGTGTTATCCGGGAGTGTGAGTGTGCAATTAGTGAATGAGTGTGTTATCTGGCAGTGTGACTGTGTGATTAGTGAATTGGTGTGTTATCCGGGAGTGTCAGTGTGCGATTAGTGAATGCGTGTGTTATCCGGGAGTGTGAGTATGCGATTAGTGAATGAGTGTGTTATCCGGGAGTGTGAGTGTGCGATTAGTTAATGCGGGTGTTTTCCGGGAGTGTGAGTGTGTGATTAGTGAATGAGTGTGTTATCCGGGAGTGTGAGTGTGTGATTAGTGAATGGGTGTGTTATCCGGGAGTGTGAGTGTGTGATTAGTGAATGGGTGTGTTATCCGGGAGTGTGAGTGTGTGATTAGTGAATGGGTGTGTTATCGAGGAGTGTGAATGTGTGATTAGTGAATGGGTGTGTTATCCGGGAGTGTCAGTGTGCGATTAGTGAATGGGTGTGTTATCCGGGACTGTGAGTGTGCGATAAGTTAATGGGTGTGTTTTGTGTGAGTGTGAGTGTGTGATTAGTGAATGGGTGTGTTATCCGTGAGTGTGAGTGTGCGATTAGAGAATGGGTATGTTATGCGGGAGTGTGAATGTGTGATTAGTGAATGGGTGCGTTATCCGGGAGTGTGAGTGTCCAATTAGTGAATGAGTGTGTTATCCGGGAGTGTGAGTGTGCGATTAGTGAATGGGTGTGTTATCCGGGAGTGTGAGTGTGCGATGAGTGAATGGGTGTGTTATCCGGGAGTGTGAGTGTGCGATTAGTGAATGGGTGTGTTATCTGGCAGTGTGACTGTGTCATTAGTGAATGGGTGTGTTATCCGGGAGTGTGTGTGTGTCATTAGTTAATGAGTGTGTTATCCGGGAGTGTGAATGTGTGATTAGTGAATGGGTGTGTTATCTGGCAGTGTGACTGTGTGATTAGTGAATGGGTGTGTTATCCGGGAGCGTGAGCGTGTGATTAGTGAATGGGTGTGTTATCCGGGAGTGTGTGTGTGTGATTAGTGAATGAGTGTGTTATCCGGGAGTGTGAGTGTGCGATTAGTTAATGCGTGTGTTATCCGGGAGTGTGAGTGTGTGATTAGTGAATGGGTGTGTTATCCGAGAGTGTGACTGTGTGATTAGTGAATGGGTGTGTTATCCGGGAGTGTCAGTGTGTGATTAGTGAATGGGTGTGTTATCCGGGAGTGTGAGTGTGTGATTAGTGAATGGGTGTGTTATCCGGGAGTGTGAGTGTGTGATTAGTGAATGTGTGTGTTATCCGGGAGTGTGAGTTTGCGATTAGTGAATGAGTGTGGTATCCGGGAGTGTGAGTGTGCGATTAGTGAATGGGTGTGTTATCCGGTAGTGTGAGTGTGTGATTAGTGAATGGGTGTGTTATCGGGGAGTGTGAACGTGTGATTAGTGAATGGGTGTGTTATCCGGGAGTGTGAGTGTGTGATTAGTTAATGGGTGTGTTATCCGGGAGTGTCAGTGTGCCATTAGTGAATGGGTGTGTTATCCGGGAGTGTGAGTGTGTGATTAGTGAATGGGTGTGTTATCCGGGAGTGTGACTGTGTGATTAGTGAATGTGTGTGTTATCCGGGAGTGTGAGTTTGCGATTAGTGAATGAGTGTGGTATCCGGGAGTGTGAGAGTGCGATTAGTGAATGGGTGTGTTATCCGGTAGTGTGAGTGTGTGATTAGTGAATGGGTGTGTTATCGGGGAGTGTCAGTGTGCCATGAGTGAATGGGTGCGTTATCCGGGAGTGTGTGTGTCCGATTAGTGAATGAGTGTGTTATCCGGGAGTGTGAGTGTGCGATTAGTGAATGGGTGTGTTATCTGGCAGTGTGACTGTGTGATTAGTGAATGGGTGTGTTATCCGAGAGTGTGAGTGTGTGATTAGTGAATGGGTGTGTTATCTGTGAGTGTGTGTGTGTCATTAGTTAATGAGTGTGTTATCCGAGAGTGTGAGGGTGTGATTAGTGAATGGGTGTGTTATCCGGGAGTGTGAGGGTGTGATTAGTTAATGGGTGTGTTATCCGGGAGTGTCAGTGTGCCATGAGTGAATGGGTGCGTTATCCGGGAGTGTGTGTGTCCGATTAGTGAATGAGTGTGTTATCCGGGAGTGTGAGTGTGCGATTAGTGAATGGGTGTGTTATCTGGCAGTGTGACTGTGTGATTAGTGAATGGGTGTGTTATCCGAGAGTGTGAGTGTGCGATTAGTGAATGGGTGTGTTATCTGTGAGTGTGTGTGTGTCATTAGTTAATGAGTGTGTTATCCGGGAGTGTGAGTGTGTGATTAGTGAATGGGTGTGTTATCTGGCAGTGTGACTGTGTGATTAGTGAATGGGTGTGTTATCTGGCAGTGTGACTGTGTGATTAGTGAATGGGTGTGTTATCCGGGAGTGTCAGTGTGCGATTAGTGAATGAGTGTGTTATCCGGGAGTGTGAGTGTGCAATTAGTGAATGAGTGTGTTATCTGGCAGTGTGACTGTGTGATTAGTGAATGGGTGTGTTATCCGGGAGTGTGAGTGTGTGATTAGTGAATGGGTGTTTTATCCGTGAGTGTGAGTGTGTGATTAGTTATTGGGTGTGTTATCCGGGAGTGTGAGTGTGTGATTAGTGAATGGGTGTGTTATCTGGCAGTGTGACTGTGTGATTAGTGAATGGGTGTGTTATCCGGGAGCGTGAGCGTGTGATTAGTGAATGGGTGTGTTATCCGGGAGTGTGACTGTGTGATTAGTGAATGGGTGTGTTATCCGGGAGTGTGAGTGTGCGATTAGTTAATGCGGGTGTTTTCCGGGAGTGTGAGTGTGTGATTAGTGAATGAGTGTGTTATCCGGGAGTGTGAGTGTGCGATTAGTTAATGCGGGTGTTTTCCGGGAGTGTGAGTGTGTGATTAGTGAATGAGTGTGTTATCCGGTAGTGTGAGTGTGTGATTAGTGAATGGGTGTGTTATCCGGGAATGTGAGTGTGTGATTAGTGAATGGGTGTGTTATCCGGGAGTGTCAGTGTGTGATTAGTGAATGGGTGTGTTATCCGGGAGTGTGAGTGTGCAATTAGTGAATGAGTGTGGTATCTGGCAGTGTGACTGTGTGATTAGTGAATTGGTGTGTTATCCGGGAGTGTCAGTGTGCGATTAGTGAATGCGTGTGTTATCCGGGAGTGTGAGTATGCGATTAGTGAATGAGTGTGTTATCCGGGAGTGTGAGTGTGCGATTAGTGAATGGGTGTGTTATCCGGGAGTGTGAGTGTGTGATTAGTGAATGGGTGTGTTATCGAGGAGTGTGAATGTGTGATTAGTGAATGGGTGTGTTATCCGGGAGTGTCAGTGTGCGATTAGTGAATGGGTGTGTTATCCGGGACTGTGAGTGTGCGATAAGTTAATGGGTGTGTTTTGTGTGAGTGTGAGTGTGTGATTAGTGAATGGGTGTGTTATCCGTGAGTGTGAGTGTGCGATTAGAGAATGGGTATGTTATGCGGGAGTGTGAATGTGTGATTAGTGAATGGGTGCGTTATCCGGGAGTGTGAGTGTCCGATTAGTGAATGAGTGTGTTATCCGGGAGTGTGAGTGTGCGATTAGTGAATGGGTGTGTTATCCGGGAGTGTGAGTGTGCGATTAGTGAATGGGTGTGTTATCCTGGAGTGTGAGTGTGCGATTAGTGAATGGGTGTGTTATCTGGCAGTGTGACTGTGTCATTAGTGAATGGGTGTGTTATCCGGGAGTGTGTGTGTGTCATTAGTTAATGAGTGTGTTATCCGGGAGTGTGAATGTGTGATTAGTGAATGGGTGTGTTATCTGGCAGTGTGACTGTGTGATTAGTGAATGGGTGTGTTATCCGGGAGCGTGAGCGTGTGATTAGTGAATGGGTGTGTTATCCGGGAGTGTGTGTGTGTGATTAGTGAATGAGTGTGTTATCCGGGAGTGTGAGTGTGCGATTAGTTAATGCGTGTGTTATCCGGGAGTGTGAGTGTGTGATTAGTGAATGAGTGTGTTATCCGGGAGTGTGAGTGTGTGATTAGTGAATGGGTGTGTTATCCGAGAGTGTGACTGTGTGATTAGTGAATGGGTGTGTTATCCGGGAGTGTCAGTGTATGATTAGTGAATGGGTGTGTTATCCGGGAGTGTGAGTGTTTGATTAGTGAATGGGTGTGTTATCCGGGAGTGTGGGTTTGCGATTAGTGAATGAGTGTGGTATCCGGGAGTGTGAGTGTGCGATTAGTGAATGGGTGTGTTATCCGGTAGTGTGAGTGTGTGATTAGTGAATGGGTGTGTTATCGGGGAGTGTGAACGTGTGATTAGTGAATGGGTGTGTTATCCGGGAGTGTGAGTGTGTGATTAGTGAATGGGTGTGTTATCCGGGAGTGTCAGGGTGCGATTAGTGAATGCGTGTGTTATCCGGGAGTGTGAGTGTGTGATTAGTGAATGGGTATGTTATCCATGAGTGTGAGTGTGTGATTAGTGAATGGGTGTGTTATCCGGGAGTGTGAGTGTGTGATTAGTGAATGGGTGTGTTATCTGGCAGTGTGACTGTGTGATTAGTGAATGCGTGTGTTATCCGTGAGTGTGAGTGTGTGATTAGTGAATGAGTGTGTTATCCGGGAGTGTGTTTGTGTGATTAGTGAATGGGTGTGTTATCCGGGAGTGTGACTGTGTGATTAGTGAATGGGTGTGTTATCCGGGAGTGTCAGTGTGCGATTAGTGAATGAGTGTGTTATCCGGGAGTGTGAGTGTGCAATTAGTGAAGGAGTGTGTTATCTGGAAGTGTGACTGTGTGATTAGTGAATGGGTGTGTTATCCGGGAGTGTCAGTGTGCGATTAGTGAATGGGTGTGTTATCCGCGAGTGTGAGTGTGCGATTAGTGAATGAGTGTGGTATCCGGGAGTGTGAGTGTGCGATTAGTGAATGGGTGTGTTATCGGGGAGTGTGAACGTGTGATTAGTGAATGGGTGTGTTATCCGGGAGTGTGAGTGTGTGATTAGTGAATGGGTGTGTTATCCGGGAGTGTCAGGGTGCGATTAGTGAATGCGTGTGTTATCCGGGAGTGTGAGTGTGTGATTAGTGAATGGGTATGTTATCCATGAGTGTGAGTGTGTGATTAGTGAATGGGTGTGTTATCCGGGAGTGTGAGTGTGTGATTAGTGAATGGGTGTGTTATCTGGCAGTGTGACTGTGTGATTAGTGAATGCGTGTGTTATCCGTGAGTGTGAGTGTGTGATTAGTGAATGAGTGTGTTATCCGGGAGTGTGTTTGTGTGATTAGTGAATGGGTGTGTTATCCGGGAGTGTGACTGTGTGATTAGTGAATGGGTGTGTTATCCGGGAGTGTCAGTGTGCGATTAGTGAATGAGTGTGTTATCCGGGAGTGTGAGTGTGCAATTAGTGAAGGAGTGTGTTATCTGGAAGTGTGACTGTGTGATTAGTGAATGGGTGTGTTATCCGGGAGTGTCAGTGTGCGATTAGTGAATGGGTGTGTTATCCGCGAGTGTGAGTGTGCGATTAGTGAATGAGTGTGGTATCCGGGAGTGTGAGTGTGCGATTAGTGAATGGGTGTGTTATCTGGAAGTGTGACTGTGTGATTAGTGAATGGGTGTGTTATCCGGGAGTGTCAGTGTGCGATTAGTGAATGAGTGTGGTATCCGGGAGTGTGAGTGTGCGATTAGTGAATGGGTGTGTTATCCGGGACTGTCAGGGTGCTATTAGTGAATGGGTGTGTTATCCGGGACTGTGAGTGTGCGATAAGTTAATGGGTGTGTTTTGTGTGAGTGTGAGTGTGTGATTAGTGAATGGGTGTGTTATCCGTGAGTGTGAGTGTGCGATTAGAGAATGGGTGTGTTATGCGGGAGTGTGAATGTGTGATTAGTGAATGGGTGTGTTATCCGGGAGTGTGAGTGTCCGATTAGTGAATGAGTGTGTTATCCGGGAGTGTGAGTGTGCGATTAGTGAATGGGTGTGTTATCTGGCAGTGTGACTGTGTCATTAGTGAATGGGTGTGTTATCCGGGAGTGTGAGTGTGCGATTAGTGAATGGGTGTGTTATCTGGCAGTGTGACTGTGTCATTAGTGAATGGGTGTGTTATCCGGGAGTGTGAGTGTGCGATTAGTGAATGGGTGTGTTATCTGGCAGTGTGACTGTGTCATTAGTGAATGGGTGTATTGTCCAGGAGTGTGTGTGTGTGATGAGTGAATGGGTGTGTTATCCGGGAGTGTGAGGGTGTGATTAGTGGATGGGTGTGTTATCTGACAGTGTGACTGTGTGATAAGTGAATGGGGGTGTTATCCGGGAGTGTCAGTGTGCGATTAGTGAATGAGTGTGTAATCCAGGAGTGTGAGTGTGCGATTAGTTAATGGGTGTGTTATCCGGGAGTGTGAGTGTGCGATTAGTGAATGTGTGTGTTATCCGGGAGTGTGAGTGTGTGATTAGTAAATGAGTGTGTTATCCGGGAGTGTGAGTGTGTGATTAGTAAATGGGTTTGTTATCCGGGAGTGTGAGTGTGCGATTAGTGAATGTGTGTGTTATCCGGGAGTGTGAGTGTGTGATTAGTGAATGGGTGTGTTATCCGTGAGTGTGAGTGTGTGATTTGTGAATGGGTGTGTTATCCGTGAGTGTGAGTGTGTGATTAGTTATTGGGTGTTTTATCCGGGAGTGTGAGTGTGTGATTAGTGAATGGATGTGTTATCCGGGAGTGTGAGTGTGTGATTAGTGAATGGGTGTGTTATCCGTGAGTGTGAGTGTGTGATTAGTTATTGGGTGTTTTATCCGGGAGTGTGAGTGTGTGATTAGTGAATGGGTGTGTTATCCGGGAGTGTGAATGTGTGATTAGTGAATGGGTGTGTTATCCGGGTGTGTGAGTGTTTGATTAGTGGATGGGTGTGTTATCCGGGAGTGTGAGTGTGCGATTAGTGAATGGGTGTGTTATCTGGCAGTGTGACTGTGTCATTAGTGAATGGGTGTGTTATCCGGGAGTGTGAGTGTGCGATTAGTTAATGGGTCTGTTATCCGGGAGTGTGAGGGGGTGATTCGTGGATGGGTGTGTTATCTGACAGTGTGACTGTGTGATAAGTGAATGGGGGTGTTATCCGGGAGTGTCAGTGTGCGATTAGTGAATGAGTGTGTAATCCGGGAGTGTGAGTGTGCGATTAGTTAATGGGTGTGTTATCCGGGAGTGTGAGTGTGTGAATAGTGAATGGGTGTTTTATCTGGCAGTGTGACTGTGTGATTAGTGAATGGGTGTGTTATCCGGGAGTGTGAGTGTGCAATTAGTGAATGGGTGTGTTATCTGTGAGTGTGTGTGTGTCATTAGTTAATGAGTGTGTTATCCGGGAGTGTGAATGTGTGATTAGTGAATCAGTGTGTTATCCGGGAGTGTGAGTGTGCGATTAGTGAATGTGTGTGTTATCCGGGAGTGTGAGTGTGTGATTAGTAAATGGGTGTGTTATCCGGGAGTGTGAGTGTGTGATTAGTTAATGGGTGTGTTATCCGGGAGTGTGAGTGTGTGATTAGTAAATGGGTGTGTTATCCGGGAGTGTGAGTGTGCGATTAGTGAATGTGTGTGTTATCCGGGAGTGTGAGTGTGTGATTAGTTAATGGGTGTGTTATCCGGGAGTGTCAGTGTGCCATTAGTGAATGGGTGCGTTATCCGGGAGTGTGAGTGTCCGATTAGTGAATGGGTGTGTTATCTGGCAGTGTGACTGTGTGATTAGTGAATGGGTGTGTTATCTGGCAGTGTGACTGTGTGATTAGTGAATGGGTGTGTTATCCGGGAGTGTAAGTGTGCGATTAGTGAATGAGTGTGTTATCCGGGAGTGTGAGTGTGCAATTAGTGAATGAGTGTGTTATCTGGCAGTGTGACTGTGTGATTAGTGAATGGGTGTGTTATCCGGGAGTGTGAGTGTGTGATTAGTGAATGGGTGTTTTATCCGTGAGTGTGAGTGTGTGATTAGTTATTGGGTGTGTTATCCGGGAGTGTGAGTGTGTGATTAGTGAATGGGTGTGTTATCTGGCAGTGTGACTGTGTGATTAGTGAATGGGTGTGTTATCCGGGAGCGTGAGCGTGTGATTAGTGAATGGGTGTGTTATCCGGGAGTGTGTGTGTGTGATTAGTGAATGAGTGTGTTATCCGGGAGTGTGAGTGTGCGATTAGTTAATGCGGGTGTTTTCCGGGAGTGTGAGTGTGTGATTAGTGAATGAGTGTGTTATCCGGGAGTGTGAGTGTGTGATTAGTGAATGGGTGTGTTATCCGGGAGTGTGAGTGTGTGATTAGTGAATGGGTGTGTTATCTGGCAGTGTGACTGTGTGATTAGTGAATGCGTGTGTTATCCGTGAGTGTGAGTGTGTGATTAGTGAATGAGTGTGTTATCCGGGAGTGTGTTTGTGTGATTAGTGAATGGGTGTGTTATCCGGGAGTGTGACTGTGTGATTAGTGAATGGGTGTGTTATCCGGGAGTGTCAGTGTGCGATTAGTGAATGAGTGTGTTATCCGGGAGTGTGAGTGTGCAATTAGTGAAGGAGTGTGTTATCTGGAAGTGTGACTGTGTGATTAGTGAATGGGTGTGTTATCCGGGAGTGTCAGTGTGCGATTAGTGAATGGGTGTGTTATCCGCGAGTGTGAGTGTGCGATTAGTGAATGAGTGTGGTATCCGGGAGTGTGAGTGTGCGATTAGTGAATGGGTGTGTTATCGGGGAGTGTGAACGTGTGATTAGTGAATGGGTGTGTTATCCGGGAGTGTGAGTGTGTGATTAGTGAATGGGTGTGTTATCCGGGAGTGTCAGGGTGCGATTAGTGAATGCGTGTGTTATCCGGGAGTGTGAGTGTGTGATTAGTGAATGGGTATGTTATCCATGAGTGTGAGTGTGTGATTAGTGAATGGGTGTGTTATCCGGGAGTGTGAGTGTGTGATTAGTGAATGGGTGTGTTATCTGGCAGTGTGACTGTGTGATTAGTGAATGCGTGTGTTATCCGTGAGTGTGAGTGTGTGATTAGTGAATGAGTGTGTTATCCGGGAGTGTGTTTGTGTGATTAGTGAATGGGTGTGTTATCCGGGAGTGTGACTGTGTGATTAGTGAATGGGTGTGTTATCCGGGAGTGTCAGTGTGCGATTAGTGAATGAGTGTGTTATCCGGGAGTGTGAGTGTGCAATTAGTGAAGGAGTGTGTTATCTGGAAGTGTGACTGTGTGATTAGTGAATGGGTGTGTTATCCGGGAGTGTCAGTGTGCGATTAGTGAATGGGTGTGTTATCCGCGAGTGTGAGTGTGCGATTAGTGAATGAGTGTGGTATCCGGGAGTGTGAGTGTGCGATTAGTGAATGGGTGTGTTATCTGGAAGTGTGACTGTGTGATTAGTGAATGGGTGTGTTATCCGGGAGTGTCAGTGTGCGATTAGTGAATGAGTGTGGTATCCGGGAGTGTGAGTGTGCGATTAGTGAATGGGTGTGTTATCCGGGACTGTCAGGGTGCTATTAGTGAATGGGTGTGTTATCCGGGACTGTGAGTGTGCGATAAGTTAATGGGTGTGTTTTGTGTGAGTGTGAGTGTGTGATTAGTGAATGGGTGTGTTATCCGTGAGTGTGAGTGTGCGATTAGAGAATGGGTGTGTTATGCGGGAGTGTGAATGTGTGATTAGTGAATGGGTGTGTTATCCGGGAGTGTGAGTGTCCGATTAGTGAATGAGTGTGTTATCCGGGAGTGTGAGTGTGCGATTAGTGAATGGGTGTGTTATCTGGCAGTGTGACTGTGTCATTAGTGAATGGGTGTGTTATCCGGGAGTGTGAGTGTGCGAGTAGTGAATGGGTGTGTTATCTGGCAGTGTGACTGTGTCATTAGTGAATGGGTGTGTTATCCGGGAGTGTGAGTGTGCGATTAGTGAATGGGTGTGTTATCTGGCAGTGTGACTGTGTCATTAGTGAATGGGTGTATTGTCCAGGAGTGTGTGTGTGTGATGAGTGAATGGGTGTGTTATCCGGGAGTGTGAGGGTGTGATTAGTGGATGGGTGTGTTATCTGACAGTGTGACTGTGTGATAAGTGAATGGGGGTGTTATCCGGGAGTGTCAGTGTGCGATTAGTGAATGAGTGTGTAATCCAGGAGTGTGAGTGTGCGATTAGTTAATGGGTGTGTTATCCGGGAGTGTGAGTGTGCGATTAGTGAATGTGTGTGTTATCCGGGAGTGTGAGTGTGTGATTAGTAAATGAGTGTGTTATCCGGGAGTGTGAGTGTGTGATTAGTAAATGGGTTTGTTATCCGGGAGTGTGAGTGTGCGATTAGTGAATGTGTGTGTTATCCGGGAGTGTGAGTGTGTGATTAGTGAATGGGTGTGTTATCCGTGAGTGTGAGTGTGTGATTTGTGAATGGGTGTGTTATCCGTGAGTGTGAGTGTGTGATTAGTTATTGGGTGTTTTATCCGGGAGTGTGAGTGTGTGATTAGTGAATGGATGTGTTATCCGGGAGTGTGAGTGTGTGATTAGTGAATGGGTGTGTTATCCGTGAGTGTGAGTGTGTGATTAGTTATTGGGTGTTTTATCCGGGAGTGTGAGTGTGTGATTAGTGAATGGGTGTGTTATCCGGGAGTGTGAATGTGTGATTAGTGAATGGGTGTGTTATCCGGGTGTGTGAGTGTTTGATTAGTGGATGGGTGTGTTATCCGGGAGTGTGAGTGTGCGATTAGTGAATGGGTGTGTTATCCGGGAGTGTGAGTGTGCGATTAGTGAATGGGTGTGTTATCTGGCAGTGTGACTGTGTCATTAGTGAATGGGTGTGTTATCCGGGAGTGTGAGTGTGCGATTAGTTAATGGGTCTGTTATCCGGGAGTGTGAGGGGGTGATTCGTGGATGGGTGTGTTATCTGACAGTGTGACTGTGTGATATGTGAATGGGGGTGTTATCCGGGAGTGTCAGTGTGCGATTAGTGAATGAGTGTGTAATCCGGGAGTGTGAGTGTGCGATTAGTTAATGGGTGTGTTATCCGGGAGTGTGAGTGTGTGAATAGTGAATGGGTGTTTTATCTGGCAGTGTGACTGTGTGATTAGTGAATGGGTGTGTTATCCGGGAGTGTGAGTGTGCAATTAGTGAATGGGTGTGTTATCTGTGAGTGTGTGTGTGTCATTAGTTAATGAGTGTGTTATCCGGGAGTGTGAATGTGTGATTAGTGAATCAGTGTGTTATCCGGGAGTGTGAGTGTGCGATTAGTGAATGTGTGTGTTATCCGGGAGTGTGAGTGTGTGATTAGTAAATGGGTGTGTTATCCGGGAGTGTGAGTGTGTGATTAGTTAATGGGTGTGTTATCCGGGAGTGTGAGTGTGTGATTAGTAAATGGGTGTGTTATCCGGGAGTGTGAGTGTGCGATTAGTGAATGTGTGTGTTATCCGGGAGTGTGAGTGTGTGATTAGTTAATGGGTGTGTTATCCGGGAGTGTCAGTGTGCCATTAGTGAATGGGTGCGTTATCCGGGAGTGTGAGTGTCCGATTAGTGAATGGGTGTGTTATCTGGCAGTGTGACTGTGTGATTAGTGAATGGGTGTGTTATCTGGCAGTGTGACTGTGTGATTAGTGAATGGGTGTGTTATCCGGGAGTGTAAGTGTGCGATTAGTGAATGAGTGTGTTATCCGGGAGTGTGAGTGTGCAATTAGTGAATGAGTGTGTTATCTGGCAGTGTGACTGTGTGATTAGTGAATGGGTGTGTTATCCGGGAGTGTGAGTGTGTGATTAGTGAATGGGTGTTTTATCCGTGAGTGTGAGTGTGTGATTAGTTATTGGGTGTGTTATCCGGGAGTGTGAGTGTGTGATTAGTGAATGGGTGTGTTATCTGGCAGTGTGACTGTGTGATTAGTGAATGGGTGTGTTATCCGGGAGCGTGAGCGTGTGATTAGTGAATGGGTGTGTTATCCGGGAGTGTGTGTGTGTGATTAGTGAATGAGTGTGTTATCCGGGAGTGTGAGTGTGCGATTAGTTAATGCGGGTGTTTTCCGGGAGTGTGAGTGTGTGATTAGTGAATGAGTGTGTTATCCGGGAGTGTGAGTGTGTGATTAGTGAATGGGTGTGTTATCCGGGAGTGTGAGTGTGTGAGTAGTGAATGGGTGTGTTAACCGGGAGTGTCAGTGTGTGATTAGTGAATGGGTGTGTTATCCGGGAGTGTGAGTGTGCAATTAGTGAATGAGTGTGTTATCTGGCAGTGTGACTGTGTGATTAGTGAATTGGTGTGTTATCCGGGAGTGTCAGTGTGCGATTAGTGAATGCGTGTGTTATCCGGGAGTGTGAGTATGCAATTAGTGAATGAGTGTGTTATCCGGGAGTGTGAGTGTGCGATTAGTGAATGGGTGTGTTATCCGGGAGTGTGAGTGTGTGATTAGTGAATGGGTGTGTTATCGAGGAGTGTGAATGTGTGATTAGTGAATGGGTGTGTTATCCGGGAGTGTCAGTGTGCGATTAGTGAATGGGTGTGTTATCCGGGACTGTGAGTGTGCGATAAGTTAATGGGTGTGTTTTGTGTGAGTGTGAGTGTGTGATTAGTGAATGGGTGTGTTATCCGTGAGTGTGAGTGTGCGATTAGAGAATGGGTATGTTATGCGGGAGTGTGAATGTGTGATTAGTGAATGGGTGCGTTATCCGGGATTGTGAGTGTCCAATTAGTGAATGAGTGTGTTATCCGGGAGTGTGAGTGTGCGATTAGTGAATGGGTGTGTTATCCGGGAGTGTGAGTGTGCGATTAGTGAATGGGTGTGTTATCCGGGAGTGTGAGTGTGCGATTAGTGAATGGGTGTGTTATCTGGCAGTGTGACTGTGTCATTAGTGAATGGGTGTGTTATCCGGGAGTGTGAGTGTGCAATTAGTGAAGGAGTGTGTTATCTGGAAGTGTGACTGTGTGATTAGTGAATGGGTGTGTTATCCGGGAGTGTCAGTGTGCGATTAGTGAATGGGTGTGTTATCCGGGAGTGTGAGTGTGCGATTAGTGAATGAGTGTGGTATCCGGGAGTGTGAGTGTGCGATTAGTGAATGGGTGTGTTATCTGGAAGTGTGACTGTGTGATTAGTGAATGGGTGTGTTATCCGGGAGTGTCAGTGTGCGATTAGTGAATGAGTGTGGTATCCGGGAGTGTGAGTGTGCGATTAGTGAATGGGTGTGTTATCCGGGAGTGTCAGGGTGCGATTAGTGAATGGGTGTGTTATCCGGGACTGTGAGTGTGCGATAAGTTAATGGGTGTGTTTTGTGTGAGTGTGAGTGTGTGATTAGTGAATGGGTGTGTTATCCGTGAGTGTGAGTGTGCGATTAGAGAATGGGTGTGTTATGCGGGAGTGTGAATGTCCGATTAGTGAATGAGTGTGTTATCCGGGAGTGTGAGTGTGCGATTAGTGAATGGGTGTGTTATCTGGCAGTGTGACTGTGTCATTAGTGAATGGGTGTGTTATCCGGGAGTGTGAGTGTGCGATTAGTTATTGGATGTGTTATCCGGGAGTGTGAGTGTGCGATTAGTGAATGGGTGTGTTATCTGGCAGTGTGACTGTGTCATTAGTGAATGGATGTGTTATCCGGGAGTGTGAGTGTGTGATTAGTGAATGGGTGTGTTATCCGGGAGTGTCAGGGTGCGATTAGTGAATGGGTATGTTATCCATGAGTGTGAGTGTGTGATTAGTGAATGGGTGTGTTATCCGGGAGTGTGAGTGTGTGATTAGTGAATGGGTGTGTTATCCGGGAGTGTCAGGGTGCGATTAGTGAATGGGTATGTTATCCATGAGTGTGAGTGTGTGATTAGTGAATGGGTGTGTTATCCGGGAGTGTGAGTGTGTGATTAGTGAATGGGTGTGTTATCTGGCAGTGTGACTGTGTGATTAGTGAATGCGTGTGTTATCTGGCAGTGTGACTGTGTGATTAGTGAATGCGTGTGTTATCTGGCAGTGTGACTGTGTGATTAGTGAATGCGTGTGTTATCTGGCAGTGTGAGTGTGCGATTAGTGAATGGGTGTGTTATCTGGCAGTGTGACTGTGTGATTAGTGAATGCGTGTGTTATCCGTGAGTGTGAGTGTGTGATTAGTGAATGAGTGTGTTATCCGGGAGTGTGTTTGTGTGATTAGTGAATGGGTGTGTTATCCGGGAGTGTGACTGTGTGATTAGTGAATGGGTGTGTTATCCGGGAGTGTCAGTGTGCGATTAGTGAATGAGTGTGTTATCCGGGAGTGTGAGTGTGCAATTAGTGAATGAGTGTGTTATCTGGAAGTGTGACTGTGTGATTAGTGAATGGGTGTGTTATCCGGGAGTGTCAGTGTGCGATTAGTGAATGTGTGTGTTATCCGGGAGTGTGAGTGTGCGATTAGTGAATGAGTGTGGTATCCGGGAGTGTGAGTGTGCGATTAGTGAATGGGTGTGTTATCTGGAAGTGTGACTGTGTGATTAGTGAATGGGTGTGTTATCCGGGAGTGTCAGTGTGCGATTAGTGAATGAGTGTGGTATCCGGGAGTGTGAGTGTGCGATTAGTGAATGGGTGTGTTATCCGGGAGTGTGAGTGTGTGATTAGTGAATGGGTGTGTTATCGGGGAGTGTGAATGTGTGATTAGTGAATGGGTGTGTTATCCGGGAGTGTCAGGGTGCGATTAGTGAATGGGTGTGTTATCAGGGAGTGTGAATGTGTGATTAGTGAATGGGTGTGTTATCCGGGAGTGTCAGGGTGCGATAAGTTAATGGGTGTGTTTTGTGTGAGTGTGAGTGTGTGATTAGTGAATGGGTGTGTTATCCGTGAGTGTGAGTGTGCGATTAGAGAATGGGTGTGTTATGCGGGAGTGTGAATGTGTGATTAGTGAATGGGTGCGTTATCCGGGAGTGTGAGTGTGCGATTAGTGAATGGGTGTGTTATCTGGCAGTGTGACTGTGTCATTAGTGAATGGGTGTGTTATCCGTGAGTGTGTGTGTGTGATTAGTGAATGGGTGTATTGTCCAGGAGTGTGTGTGTGTGATTAGTGAATGGGTGTGTTATCCGGGAGTGTGAGTGTGCGATTAGTGAATGAGTGTGTAATCCGGGAGTGTGAGTGTGCGATTAGTGAATGGGTGTGTTATCCGGGAGTGTGAGTGTGTGATTAGTTAATGGGTGTGTTATCCGGGAGTGTGAGTGTGTAATTACGGAATGGGTGCGTTATCCGGGAGTGTCAGTGTACGATTAGTGAATGAGTGTGTTATCCGGGAGTGTGACTGTGTGATTAGTGAATGTGTGTGTTATCCGGGAGTGTGAGTGTGTGATTAGTGAATGGGTGTGTTATCCGTGAATGTGAGTGTGCGATTAGAGAATGGGTGTGTTATTCGGGAGTGTGAGTGTGCGTTTAGTGAATGGGTGTGTTATGCGGGAGTGTGAGTGTGTGATTAGTGAATGGGTGTGTTATCTGGCAGTGTGACTGTGTGATTAGTGAATTGGTGTGTTATCCGGGAGTGTCAGTGTGCGATTAGTGAATGCGTGTGTTATCCGGGAGTGTGAGTATGCAATTAGTGAATGAGTGTGTTATCCGGGAGTGTGAGTGTGCGATTAGTGAATGGGTGTGTTATCCGGGAGTGTGAGTGTGTGATTAGTGAATGGGTGTGTTATCGAGGAGTGTGAATGTGTGATTAGTGAATGGGTGTGTTATCCGGGAGTGTCAGTGTGCGATTAGTGAATGGGTGTGTTATCCGGGACTGTGAGTGTGCGATAAGTTAATGGGTGTGTTTTGTGTGAGTGTGAGTGTGTGATTAGTGAATGGGTGTGTTATCCGTGAGTGTGAGTGTGCGATTAGAGAATGGGTATGTTATGCGGGAGTGTGAATGTGTGATTAGTGAATGGGTGCGTTATCCGGGATTGTGAGTGTCCAATTAGTGAATGAGTGTGTTATCCGGGAGTGTGAGTGTGCGATTAGTGAATGGGTGTGTTATCCGGGAGTGTGAGTGTGCGATTAGTGAATGGGTGTGTTATCCGGGAGTGTGAGTGTGCGATTAGTGAATGGGTGTGTTATCTGGCAGTGTGACTGTGTCATTAGTGAATGGGTGTGTTATCCGGGAGTGTGAGTGTGCAATTAGTGAAGGAGTGTGTTATCTGGAAGTGTGACTGTGTGATTAGTGAATGGGTGTGTTATCCGGGAGTGTCAGTGTGCGATTAGTGAATGGGTGTGTTATCCGGGAGTGTGAGTGTGCGATTAGTGAATGAGTGTGGTATCCGGGAGTGTGAGTGTGCGATTAGTGAATGGGTGTGTTATCTGGAAGTGTGACTGTGTGATTAGTGAATGGGTGTGTTATCCGGGAGTGTCAGTGTGCGATTAGTGAATGAGTGTGGTATCCGGGAGTGTGAGTGTGCGATTAGTGAATGGGTGTGTTATCCGGGAGTGTCAGGGTGCGATTAGTGAATGGGTGTGTTATCCGGGACTGTGAGTGTGCGATAAGTTAATGGGTGTGTTTTGTGTGAGTGTGAGTGTGTGATTAGTGAATGGGTGTGTTATCCGTGAGTGTGAGTGTGCGATTAGAGAATGGGTGTGTTATGCGGGAGTGTGAATGTCCGATTAGTGAATGAGTGTGTTATCCGGGAGTGTGAGTGTGCGATTAGTGAATGGGTGTGTTATCTGGCAGTGTGACTGTGTCATTAGTGAATGGGTGTGTTATCCGGGAGTGTGAGTGTGCGATTAGTTATTGGATGTGTTATCCGGGAGTGTGAGTGTGCGATTAGTGAATGGGTGTGTTATCTGGCAGTGTGACTGTGTCATTAGTGAATGGATGTGTTATCCGGGAGTGTGAGTGTGTGATTAGTGAATGGGTGTGTTATCCGGGAGTGTCAGGGTGCGATTAGTGAATGGGTATGTTATCCATGAGTGTGAGTGTGTGATTAGTGAATGGGTGTGTTATCCGGGAGTGTGAGTGTGTGATTAGTGAATGGGTGTGTTATCCGGGAGTGTCAGGGTGCGATTAGTGAATGGGTATGTTATCCATGAGTGTGAGTGTGTGATTAGTGAATGGGTGTGTTATCCGGGAGTGTGAGTGTGTGATTAGTGAATGGGTGTGTTATCTGGCAGTGTGACTGTGTGATTAGTGAATGCGTGTGTTATCTGGCAGTGTGACTGTGTGATTAGTGAATGCGTGTGTTATCTGGCAGTGTGACTGTGTGATTAGTGAATGCGTGTGTTATCTGGCAGTGTGAGTGTGCGATTAGTGAATGGGTGTGTTATCTGGCAGTGTGACTGTGTGATTAGTGAATGCGTGTGTTATCCGTGAGTGTGAGTGTGTGATTAGTGAATGAGTGTGTTATCCGGGAGTGTGTTTGTGTGATTAGTGAATGGGTGTGTTATCCGGGAGTGTGACTGTGTGATTAGTGAATGGGTGTGTTATCCGGGAGTGTCAGTGTGCGATTAGTGAATGAGTGTGTTATCCGGGAGTGTGAGTGTGCAATTAGTGAATGAGTGTGTTATCTGGAAGTGTGACTGTGTGATTAGTGAATGGGTGTGTTATCCGGGAGTGTCAGTGTGCGATTAGTGAATGTGTGTGTTATCCGGGAGTGTGAGTGTGCGATTAGTGAATGAGTGTGGTATCCGGGAGTGTGAGTGTGCGATTAGTGAATGGGTGTGTTATCTGGAAGTGTGACTGTGTGATTAGTGAATGGGTGTGTTATCCGGGAGTGTCAGTGTGCGATTAGTGAATGAGTGTGGTATCCGGGAGTGTGAGTGTGCGATTAGTGAATGGGTGTGTTATCCGGGAGTGTGAGTGTGTGATTAGTGAATGGGTGTGTTATCGGGGAGTGTGAATGTGTGATTAGTGAATGGGTGTGTTATCCGGGAGTGTCAGGGTGCGATTAGTGAATGGGTGTGTTATCAGGGAGTGTGAATGTGTGATTAGTGAATGGGTGTGTTATCCGGGAGTGTCAGGGTGCGATAAGTTAATGGGTGTGTTTTGTGTGAGTGTGAGTGTGTGATTAGTGAATGGGTGTGTTATCCGTGAGTGTGAGTGTGCGATTAGAGAATGGGTGTGTTATGCGGGAGTGTGAATGTGTGATTAGTGAATGGGTGCGTTATCCGGGAGTGTGAGTGTGCGATTAGTGAATGGGTGTGTTATCTGGCAGTGTGACTGTGTCATTAGTGAATGGGTGTGTTATCCGTGAGTGTGTGTGTGTGATTAGTGAATGGGTGTATTGTCCAGGAGTGTGTGTGTGTGATTAGTGAATGGGTGTGTTATCCGGGAGTGTGAGTGTGCGATTAGTGAATGAGTGTGTAATCCGGGAGTGTGAGTGTGCGATTAGTGAATGGGTGTGTTATCCGGGAGTGTGAGTGTGTGATTAGTTAATGGGTGTGTTATCCGGGAGTGTGAGTGTGTAATTACGGAATGGGTGCGTTATCCGGGAGTGTCAGTGTACGATTAGTGAATGAGTGTGTTATCCGGGAGTGTGACTGTGTGATTAGTGAATGTGTGTGTTATCCGGGAGTGTGAGTGTGTGATTAGTGAATGGGTGTGTTATCCGTGAATGTGAGTGTGCGATTAGAGAATGGGTGTGTTATTCGGGAGTGTGAGTGTGCGTTTAGTGAATGGGTGTGTTATGCGGGAGTGTGAGTGTGTGATTAGTGAATGGGTGTTTTATCCGGGAGTGTGAGTGTGTGATTAGTGAATGAGTGTGTTATCCGGGAGTGTGAGTGTGTGATTAGTGAATGGGTGTGTTATCCGGGAGTGTGAATGTGTGATTAGTGAATGGGTGTGTTATCCGGGTGTGTAAGTGTGTGATTAGTGAATGGGAGTATTATCCGGGAGTGTGAGTGTGTGATTAGTGAATGGGTGTGTTATCCGGGAGTCTGAGTGTGTGATTAGTGGATGGGTGTGTTATCCGGGAGTGTGAGTGTGTGATTAGTGGATGGGTGTGTTATCTGTGAGTGTGAGTGTGTGATTAGTGAATGGGTGTGTTATCCGGGACTATGAGTGTGTGATTAGAGAAAGGGTATATTATCCGTGAGTGTGAATGTGTGATTAGTGAATGGGTGTGTTATCCGGGTGTGTAAGTGTGTGATTAGTGAATGGGTGTGTTATCCGGAAGTGTGAGTGTGTGATTAGTGAATGGGTGTGTTATCCGGGCGTGTGAATGTGTGATTAGTGAATGGGTGTGTTATCTGTGAGTGTGACTGTGTGATTAGTGAATGGGTGTGTTATCTGTGAGTGTGAGTGTGTGATTAGTGAATGGGTGTTTTATCCGGGAGTGTGAGTGTGTGATTAGTGAATGGGTGTGTTTTCTGGGAGTGTGAGTGTGTGATTAGTGAATGGGTGTGTTATCTGGGAGTGTGACTGTGTGATTAGTGAATGGGTGTGTTATCTGTGAGTGTGAGTGTGTGATTAGTGAATGGGTGTGTTATCCGGGCGTGTGAATGTGTGATTAGTGAATGGGTGTGTTTTCTGTGAGTGTGACTGTGTGATTAGTGAATGGGTGTGTTATCCGGGAGTGTGAGTGTGTGATTAGTGGATGGGTGTGTTATCTGCGAGTGTGAATGTGTGATTAGTGAATGGGTGTGTTATCCAGAGGTGTGAGTGTGTGATTAGTGAATGAGTGTGTTATCCGGGAGCGTGAGTGTCTGATTAGTGAATGGGTGTGTTATCTGGGAGTGTGAGTGTGTGATTAGTGAATGGGTGTGTTATCCGGGAGTGTGAGTGTGTGATTAGTGAATGGGTGTGTTATCCGTGAGTGTGTGTGTGTGATTAGTTATTGGGTGTGTTATCCGGGAGTGTGAGTGTGTGATTAGTGAATGGGTGTGTTATCCGGGATTGTGAGTGTGTGATTAGTGAATGAGTGTGTTATCTGTGAGTGTGAGTGTCTCATTAGTGAATCAGTGTGTTATCCGGGATTGTGAGTGTGTGATTAGTGGATGGGTGTGTTATCTGGGAGTGTGACTGTGTGATTAGTGAATGGGTGTGTTATCTGGGAGTGTGAGTGTGTGATTAGTGAATGGGTGTGTTATCCGGGAGTGTGAGTGTGTGATTAGTGAATGGGTGTGTTATCCGGGATTGTGAGTGTGTGATTAGTGGATGGGTTTGTTATCCGGGATTGTGAGTGTGTGATTAGTGAATGAGTGTGTTATCTGTGAGTGTGAGTGTCTCATTAGTGAATCAGTGTGTTATCCGGGTGTGTGAGTATGTGATTAGTGATTGAGTGTGTTATCTGGGAGTGTGAGTGTCTCATTAGTGGATGGGCGTGTTATCCGTGAGTGTGTGTGTGTGATTAGTTATTGGGTGTGTTATCCGGGAGTGTGAGTGTGTGATTAGTGAATGGGTGTGTTATCCGAGAGTGTGAGTGTGTGATTAGTGAAAGGGTGTATTATCCGTGAGTGTGAATGTGTGATTACTGAATGGGTGTGTTATCCGGGTGTGTAAGTGTGTGATTAGTGAATGGGTGTGTTATCCGGGCGTATGAATGTGTGATTAGTGAATGGGTGTGCTATCTGTGAGTGTGAGTGTGTGATTAGTGAATGGGTGTGTTATCTGTGAGTGTGAGTGTGTGATTAGTGAATGGGTGTTTTATCCGGGAGTGTGAATGTGTGATTAGTGAATGGGTGTGTTATCTGTGAGTGTGAGTGTGTGATTAGTGAATGAGTGTGTTATCCGGGAGTGTGAGTGTGTGATTCGTGAATGAGTGTGTTATCCGGGAGTGTGAGTGTGTGATTAGTGAATGGGTTTGTAATCTGTGAGTGTGAGTGTGTGATTAGTGAATGGGTGTGTTATCCGGGAGTGTGAGTGTGTGATTAGTGAATGGGAGTATTATCCGGGAGTGTGAGTGTGTGATTAGTGAATGGGTGTGTTATCCGAGAGTGTGAGTGTGTGATTAGTGAATGGGTGTGTTATCTGTGAGTGTGAGTGTGTGATTAGTGAAAGGGTGTGTTATCCAGGAGTGTGAGTGTGTGATTAGTGAAAGGGTGTATTATCCGTGAGTGTGAATGTGTGATTATTGAATGAGTGTGTTATCTGGGTGTGTACGTGTGTGATTAGTGAATGGGTGTGTTATCCGGGCGTGTGAATGTGTGATTAGTGAATGGGTGTGCTATCTGTGAGTGTGACTGTGTGATTAGTGAATGGGTGTGTTATCTGTGAGTGTGAGTGTGTGATGAGTGAATGGGTGTGTTATCTGGGAGTGTGACTGTGTGATTAGTGAATGGGTGTGTTATCTGTGAGTGTGAGTGTGTGATTAGTGAATGGGTGTGTTATCCGGGAGTGTGAGTGTGTGATTAGTGGATGGGTGTGTTATCTGCGAGTGTGAATGTGTGATTAGTGAATGGGTGTGTTATCCAGAGGTGTGAGTGTGTGATTAGTGAATGAGTATGTTATCCGGTAGTGTGAGTGTGTGATTCGGGAATGGGTGTGTTATCCGGGAGTGTGAGTGTGTGATGAGTGAATGGGTGTGTTATCCGGGAGTGTGAGTGTGTGATTAGTGGATGGGTCTGTTATCCGGGATTGTGAGTGTGTGATTAGTGATTGAGTGTGTTATCTGGGAGTGTGAGTGTCTCATTAGTGGATGGGCGTGTTATCCGTGAGTGTGTGTGTGTGATTAGTTATTGGGTGTGTTATCTGGCAGTGTGACTGTGTGATTAGTGAATGGGTGTGTTATCCGGGAGTGTGAGTGTGTGATTAGTGAATGGGTGTGTTATCCGAGAGTGTGAGTGTGTGATTAGTGAAAGGGTGTATTATCCGTGAGTGTGAATGTGTGATTAGTGAATGGGTGTGTTATCCGGGTGTGTAAGTGTGTGATTAGTGAATGGGTGTGTTATCCGGGCGTATGAATGTGTGATTAGTGAATGGGTGTGCTATCTGTGAGTGTGAGTGTGTGATTAGTGAATGGGTGTGTTATCTGTGAGTGTGAGTGTGTGATTAGTGAATGGGTGTGTTATCCGGGAGTGTGAGTGTGTGATTAGTGAATGGGTGTGTTATCTGTGAGTGTGAGTGTGTAATTAGTGAATGGGTGTGTTATCCGGGAGTGTGAGTGTGTGATTAGTGAATGAGTGTGTTATCCGGGAGTGTGAGTGTGTGATTAGTGAATGGGTTTTTAATCCGTGAGTGTGAGTGTGTGATTAGTGAATGGGTGTGTTATCCGGGAGTGTGAGTGTGTGATTAGTGAATGGGTGTATTATCCGGGAGTGTTGAGTGTGTGATTAGTGAATGGGTGTGTTATCCGAGAGTGTGAGTGTGTGATTAGTAAATGGGTGTGTTATCCGGGAGTGTGAGTGTGTGATTAGTGAAAGGGTGTGTTATCCAGGAGTGTGAGTGTGTGATTAGTGAATGGGTGTGTTATCCGGGAGTTTGAGTGTGTGATTAGTGAATGGGTGTGTTATCCGTGAGTGTGAATGTGTGATTATTGAATGAGTGTGTTATCCGGGTGTGTAAGTGTGTGATTAGTGAATGGGTGTGTTATCCGGGAGTGTGAGTGTGTGATTAGTGAATGGGTGTGCTATCTGTGAGTGTGACTGTGTGATTAGTGAATGGGTGTGTTATCTGTGAGTGTGAGTGTGTGATTAGTGAATGGGTGTGTTATCTGTGAGTGTGAGTGTGTGATTAGTAAAAGGGTGTCTTATCCGGGACTCTGAGTGTGTGATTAGTGAAAGGGTATATTATCCATGAGTGTGAGTGTGTGATTAGTGAATGGGTGTGTTATCCGGGAGTGTGAGTGTGTGATTAGTGAATGGGTGTGTTATCCGTGAGTGTGTGTGTGTGATTAGTTATTGGGTGTGTTATCCGGGAGTGTGAGTGTGTGATTAGTGAATGGGTGTGTTATCCGGGAGTGTGAGTGTGTGATTAGTGAATGGGTGTGTTATCCGGGAGTGTGAGTGTGTGATTACTTATTGGGTGTGTTATCCGGGAGAGTTAGTGTGTGATTAGTGAATGGGTGTGTTATCCGGGATTGTGAGTGTGTGATTAGTGGATGGGTCTGTTATCCGGGAATGTGAGTGTGTCATTAGTGAATGAGTGTGTTATCTGTGAGTGTGAGTGTCTCATTAGTGAATCAGTGTGTTATCCGGGTGTGTGAGTATGTGATTAGTGAATGAGTGTGTTATCTGGGAGTGTAAGTGTCTCATTAGTGGATGGGCCCGTTATCCGTGAGTGTGTGTGTGTGATTAGTGAATGAGTGTGTTATCCAGGAGCGTGAGTGTCTCATTAGTGGATGGGTGTGTTCTCCGGGACTTTGAGTGTGTGATTAGAGAAAGGGTGTGTTATCTGTGAGTGTGACTGTGTGATTAGTGAATGGGTGTGTTATCCGGGAGTGTGAGTGTGTGATTAGTGAATGGGTGTGTTGTCCGGGAGTGTGAAGGTGTGATTAGTGGATGGGTGTGTTATCTGGCAGTGTGACTGTGTGATTAGTGAATGGGTGTGTTATCCGGGAGTGTGAGTGTGCGATTAGTGAATGGGTGTGTTATCCGGGAGTGTGAGTGTGCGATTAGTGAATGCGTGTGTTATCCGGGAGTGTGAGTGTGCGATTAGTTAATGGGTGTGTTATCCGGGAGTGTGAGTGTGTGATTAGTGAATGGGTGTGTTATCCGGGAGTGTGAGTGTGTGATTAGTGAATGGGTGTGTTATCCGGGAGTGTGAGTGTGCGATTAGTGAATAGGTGTGTTATCCGGGAGTGTGAGTGTGCGATTAGTGAATGGGTGTGTTATCCAGGAGTGTGATTGTGCGATTAGTTAATGGGTGTGTTTTGTGTGAGTGTGAGTGTGTGATTCGGGAATGGGTGCGTTATCCGGGAGTGTGAGTGTGTGATTAGTGAATGGGTGTGTTATCTGGCAGTGTGACTGTGTGATTAGTGAATGGGTGTGTTATCCGTGAGTATGAGTGTGCGATTAGAGAATGGGTGTGTTATCCGGGAGTGTGAGTGTGCGATTAGTGAATGGGTGTGTTATCCGGGAGTGTGAGTGTGCGATTAGTGAATGGGTGTGTTATCCAGGAGTGTGATTGTGCGATTAGTTAATGGGTGTGTTTTGTGTGAGTTTGAGTGTGTGATTCGGGAATGGGTGCGTTATCCGGGAGTGTGAGTGTGTGATTAGTGAATGGGTGTGTTATCCGGGAGTGTGAGTGTGTGATTAGTGAATGGGTGTGTTATCCGGGAGTGTGAGTATGCGATTAGTGAATGGGTGAGTTATCCGGGAGTGTGAGTGTGCGATTCGTTAATGGGTGTGTTATCTGGGAGTGTGAGTGTGTGATTAGTGAATGGGTGTGGTATCCGGGAGTGTGAGTGTGCGATTAGTTAATGGGTGTGTTATCTGGGAGTGTGAGTGTGTGATTAGTGAATGGGTGTGTTATCCGGGTGTGTGAGTGTGTGATTAGTGAATGGGTGTGTTATCCGGGAGTGTGAGTGTGCGATTCGTTAATGGGTGTGTTATGTGTGAGTGTGAGTGTGTGATTCGTGAATGGGTGTGTTATCCGGGTGTGTGAGTGTGTGATTAGTGAATGGGTGTGTTATCCGGAAGTGTGAGTGTGTGATTAGTGAAAGGGTGTGTTATCCGGGACTTTGAGTGTGTGATTCGTGAATGGGTGTGTTATCTGTGAGTGTGAGTGTGTGATTAGTGAATGAGTGTGTTATCCGGGCGTGTGAGTGTGTGATTAGTGAATGGGTGTGTTATCCGGGAGTGTGAGTATGCGATTAGTGAATGGGTGTGTTACCCGGGAGTGTGAGTGTGCGATTCGTTAATGGGTGTGTTATCTGGGAGTGTGAGTGTGTGATTAGTGAATGGGTGTGTTATCCGGGAGTGTGAGTGTGCGATTAGTTAATGGGTGTGTTATCCGGGAGTGTGAGTGTGCGATTAGTTAATGGGTGTGTTATCTGGGAGTGTGAGTGTGTGATTAGTGAATGGGTGTGTTATCCGGGTGTGTGAGTGTGTGATTAGTGAATGGGTGTGTTATCCGGAAGTGTGAGTGTGTGATTAGTGAAAGGGTGTGTTATCCGGGACTTTGAGTGTGTGATTCGTGAATGGGTGTGTTATCTGTGAGTGTGAGTGTGTGATTAGTGAATGAGTGTGTTATCCGGGCGTGTGAGTGTGTGATTAGTGAATGGGTGTGTTTTCTGTGAGTGTGAGTGTGTGATTAGTGAATGGGTGTGTTATCCGGGAGTGTGAGTATGCGATTAGTGAATGGGTGTGTTACCCGGGAGTGTGAGTGTGCGATTCGTTAATGGGTGTGTTATCTGGGAGTGTGAGTGTGTGATTAGTGAATGGGTGTGTTATCCGGGAGTGTGAGTGTGCGATTAGTTAATGGGTGTGTTATCCGGGAGTGTGAGTGTGTGATTAGTGAATGGGTGTGTTATCCGGGAGTGTGAGTGTGTGATTCGTGAATGGGTGTGTTATCCGGGTGTGTGAGTGTGTGATTAGTGAATGGGTGTGTTATCCGGAAGTGTGAGTGTGTGATTATTGAAAGGGTGTGTTATCCGGGACTTTGAGTGTGTGATTCGTGAATGGGTGTGTTATCTGTGAGTGTGAGTGTGTGATTAGTGAATGAGTGTGTTATCCGGGCGTGTGAGTGTGTGATTAGTGAATGGGTGTGTTATCCGGGAGTGTGAGTGTGTGATTAGTGAATGGGTGTGTTATCTGGGAGTGTGAGTGTGTGATTAGTGAATGGGTGTGTTATCCGGGAGTGTGAGTGTGTGATTAGTGAATGGGTGTGTCATCTGGGTGTGTGAGTGTGTGATTAGTGGATGGGTGTGTTATCCGGGAGTGTGAGTGTGTGATTAGTGGATGGGTGTGTTATCCGGGAACGTGAGCGTGTGATTAGTGAAAGGGTGTGTTATCTGGGACTGTGAGTGTGTGATTAGTGAATGAGTGTGTTATCCGGGAGCGTGAGCGTGTGATTAGTGAATGGGTGTGTTATCCGGGAGTGTGAGTGTGCGATTCGTTAATGGGTGTGTTATCCGGGAGTGTGAGTGTGTGATTCGTGAATGGGTGTGTTATCCGGGTGTGTGAGTGTGTGATTAGTGAATGGGTGTGTTATCCGGAAGTGTGAGTGTGTGATTAGTGAAAGGGTGTGTTATCCGGGCGTGTGAGTGTGTGATTCGTGAATGGGTGTGTTATCTGTGAGTGTGAGTGTGTGATTAGTGAATGAGTGTGTTATCCGGGCGTGTGAGTGTGTGATTAGTGAATGGGTGTGTTATCCGGGAGTGTGAGTGTGTGATTAGTGAATGGGTGTGTTATCCGGGAGTGTGTGTGTGTCATTAGTTAATGAGTGTGTTATCCGGGAGTGTGAATGTGTGATTAGTGAATGGGTGTGTCATCTGGGTGTGTGAGTGTGTGATTAGTGGATGGGTGTGTTATACGGGAGTGTGAGTGTGTGATTAGTGGATGGGTGTGTTATCCGGGAACGTGAGCGTGTGATTAGTGAATGGGTGTGTTATCCGGGAGTGTGAGTGTGTGATTAGTAAAAGGGTGTCTTATCCGGGAGTGTGAGTGTGTGATTAGTGAAAGGGTATATTATCCGTGAGTGTGAATGTGTGATTAGTGAATGGGTGTGTTATCCGGGTGTGTAAGTGTGTGATTAGTGAATGGGTGTGTTATCTGGAAGTGTGAGTGTGTGATTATTGAATGGGTGTGTTATCCGGGACTATGAGTGTGTGATTAGAGAAAGGGTGTCTTATCCGGGAGTGTGAGTGTGTGATTAGTGAATGGGTGTGTTATCCGGAAGTGTGAGTGTGTGATTAGTGAAAGGGTGTGTTATCCGGGACTTTGAGTGTGTGATTCGTGAATGGGTGTGTTATCTGTGAGTGTGAGTGTGTGATTAGTGAATGAGTGTGTTATCCGGGCGTGTGAGTGTGTGATTAGTGAATGGGTGTGTTTTCTGTGAGTGTGAGTGTGTGATTAGTGAATGGGTGTGTTATCCGGGAGTGTGAGTATGCGATTAGTGAATGGGTGTGTTACCCGGGAGTGTGAGTGTGCGATTCGTTAATGGGTGTGTTATCTGGGAGTGTGAGTGTGTGATTAGTGAATGGGTGTGTTATCCGGGAGTGTGAGTGTGCGATTAGTTAATGGGTGTGTTATCCGGGAGTGTGAGTGTGCGATTAGTTAATGGGTGTGTTATCTGGGAGTGTGAGTGTGTGATTAGTGAATGGGTGTGTTATCCGGGTGTGTGAGTGTGTGATTAGTGAATGGGTGTGTTATCCGGAAGTGTGAGTGTGTGATTAGTGAAAGGGTGTGTTATCCGGGACTTTGAGTGTGTGATTCGTGAATGGGTGTGTTATCTGTGAGTGTGAGTGTGTGATTAGTGAATGAGTGTGTTATCCGGGCGTGTGAGTGTGTGATTAGTGAATGGGTGTGTTTTCTGTGAGTGTGAGTGTGTGATTAGTGAATGGGTGTGTTATCCGGGAGTGTGAGTATGCGATTAGTGAATGGGTGTGTTACCCGGGAGTGTGAGTGTGCGATTCGTTAATGGGTGTGTTATCTGGGAGTGTGAGTGTGTGATTAGTGAATGGGTGTGTTATCCGGGAGTGTGAGTGTGTGATTAGTGAATGGGTGTGTTATCCGGGAGTGTGAGTGTGTGATTCGTGAATGGGTGTGTTATCCGGGTGTGTGAGTGTGTGATTAGTGAATGGGTGTGTTATCCGGAAGTGTGAGTGTGTGATTATTGAAAGGGTGTGTTATCCGGGACTTTGAGTGTGTGATTCGTGAATGGGTGTGTTATCTGTGAGTGTGAGTGTGTGATTAGTGAATGAGTGTGTTATCCGGGCGTGTGAGTGTGTGATTAGTGAATGGGTGTGTTATCCGGGAGTGTGAGTGTGTGATTAGTGAATGGGTGTGTTATCTGGGAGTGTGAGTGTGTGATTAGTGAATGGGTGTGTTATCCGGGAGTGTGAGTGTGTGATTAGTGAATGGGTGTGTCATCTGGGTGTGTGAGTGTGTGATTAGTGGATGGGTGTGTTATCCGGGAGTGTGAGTGTGTGATTAGTGGATGGGTGTGTTATCCGGGAACGTGAGCGTGTGATTAGTGAAAGGGTGTGTTATCTGGGAGTGTGAGTGTGTGATTAGTGAATGAGTGTGTTATCCGGGAGTGTGAGTGTGTGATTAGTGAATGGGTGTGTTATCCGGGAGTGTGAGTGTGCGATTCGTTAATGGGTGTGTTATCCGGGAGTGTGAGTGTGTGATTCGTGAATGGGTGTGTTATCCGGGTGTGTGAGTGTGTGATTAGTGAATGGGTGTGTTATCCGGAAGTGTGAGTGTGTGATTAGTGAAAGGGTGTGTTATCCGGGACTTTGAGTGTGTGATTCGTGAATGGGTGTGTTATCTGTGAGTGTGAGTGTGTGATTAGTGAATGGGTGTGTTATCCGGGAGTGTGACTGTGTGATTAGTGAATGGGTGTGGTATCCGGGAGTGTGAGTGTGCGATTAGTTAATGGGTGTGTTATCCGGGAGTGTGAGTGTGTGATTAGTGAATGGGTGTGTTATCCGGGTATGTGAGTGTGTGATTAGTGAATGGGTGTGTTATCCGGGAGTGTGAGTGTGCGATTTGTTAATGGGTGTGTTATCCGGGAGTGTGAGTGTGTGATTAGTGATTGGGTGTGTTATCTGGGAGTGTGAGTGTGTGATTAGTGAATGGGTGTGTTATCCAGGAGCGTGAGTGTGTGATTAATGAATGGGTGTGTTATCTGGGAGTGTGAGTGTGCGATTTGTTAATGCGTGTGTTATCCGGGAGTGTGTGTGTGTGATTAGTGAATGGGTGTGTTATGCGGGAGTGTGAGTGTGTGATTAGTGGATGGGTGTGTTATCTGGCAGTGTGACTGTGTGATTAGTGAATGGGTGTGTTATGCGGGAGTGTCAGTGTGCGATTAGTGAAAGAGTGTGTTTTCCGGGAGTGTGAGTGTGCGATTAGCTAATGGGTGTATTTTCCGGGAGTGAGAGTGTGTTATTAGTGAATGGGTGTGTTATCTGGGAGTGTGAGTGTCTCATTAGTGAATGGGTGTGTTATCCGGGAGTGTGAGTGTGTGATTAGTGAATGGGTGTTTTATCCGGGATTGTGAATGTGTGATTAGTGAATGGGTGTGTTTTCCGGGCGTGTGAGTGTGTGATTAGTTAATGGGTGTGTTTTGTGTGAGTGTGAGTGTGTGATTCGGGAATGGGTGCGTTATCCGGGAGTGTGAGTGTGTGATTAGTGAATGGGTGTGTTATCCGTGAGTGTGAGTGTGCGATTAGAGAATGGGTGTGTTATGCGGGAGTGTGAGTGTGTGATTAGTGAATGGGTGTTTTATCCGGGAGTGTGAGTGTGTGATTAGTGAATGGGTGTGTGTTTGTGATTGGTGAATGAGTGTGTTATCTGGGAGTGTGAATGTGTGATTATTGAATGGGTGTTTTATCCGGGAGTGTGAGTGTGTGATTAGTGAATAGGTGTGTTATCTGGCAGTGTGACTGTGTGATTTGTTAATGGGTGTGTTATCCAGGAGTGTCAGTGTGCAATTAGTGAATGAGTGTGTTATCCGGGAGTGTGAGTGTGCGATTAGTGAATGCGTGTGTTATCTGGGAGTGTGAGGGTGTGATTAGTGGATGGGTGTGTTATCCAGGAGAGTGAGTGTGTGATTAGTGAATGGGTGTGTTATCCGGGAGTGTGAGGGTGTGATTAGTGGATGGGTGTGTTATCCGGGAGTGTGAGGGTGTGATTAGTGGATGGGTGTGTTATCCGGGAGTGTGACTGTGTGATTAGTGAATGGGTGTGTTATCCGGGAGTGTCAGTATGCGATTAGTGAATGAGTGTGTTTTCCGGGAGTGTGAGTGTGCGATTAGCTAATGGGTGTGTTTTCCGGGAGTGTGAGTGTGTGATTAGTGAATGGGTGTGTTATCCAGGAGCGTGAGAATGTGATCAGTGAATGGGTGTGTTATCCGGGAGTGTGAGTGTGTGATTAGTGAATGCGTGTGTTATCTGGGAGTGTGAGGGTGTGATTAGTGGATGGGTGTGTTATCCAGGAGAGTGAGTGTGTGATTAGTGAATGGGTGTGTTATCCGGGAGTGTGAGGGTGTGATTAGTGGATGGGTGTGTTATCCGGGAGTGTGAGGGTGTGATTAGTGGATGGGTGTGTTATCCGGGAGTGTGACTGTGTGATTAGTGAATGGGTGTGTTATCCGGGAGTGTGAGTGTGCGATTAGCTAATGGGTGTGTTTTCCGGGAGTGTGAGTGTGTGATTAGTGAATGGGTGTGTTATCCAGGAGCGTGAGAATGTGATCAGTGAATGGGTGTGTTATCCGGGAGTGTGAGTGTGCGATTAGTGAATGAGTGTGTTATCCGGGAGTGTGAGTGTGTGATTAGTGAATGGGTGTGTTATGCGGGAGTGTGAGTGTGTGATTAGTGGATGGGTGTGTTATCTGGCAGTGTGACTGTGTGATTAGTGAATGGGTGTGTTATGCGGGAGTGTCAGTGTGCGATTAGTGAATGAGTGTGTTTTCCGGGAGTGTGAGTGTGCGATTAGCTAATGGGTGTGTTTTCCGGGAGTGAGAGTGTGTTATTAGTGAATGGGTGTGTTATCTGGGAGTGTGAGTGTGCGATTAGAGAATGGGTGTGTTATGCTGGAGTGTGAGTGTGTGATTAGTGAATGGGTGTGTTATCCGGGAGTGTGAGTGTGTGATTAGTGAATGGGTGTGTTATCCGCGAGTGTGAGTGTGTGATTAGTGAATGGGTGTTGTATCTGGGAGTGTGCGTGTGTGACTAGTGAATGGGCGTGTTATCGGGTGTGTGCGTGTGTGACTAGTGAATGGGTGTGTTATCCGTGAGTGTGAGTGTGTGATTAGTGAATCGGTGTGTTACCCAGGAGCGTGAGTGTGTGATTAGAGAATGGGTGTGTTATCTGGTAGTGTGAATGTGTGATTAGTGAATGGGTGTGTTATCCGGGAGCGTGAGTGTGTGATTAGTGAATGGGTGTGTTATCCGGAAGTGTGAGTGTGTGATTAGTGAAAGGGTGTATTATCCGGGACTTTGAGTGTGTGATTAGTGAATGGGTGTGTTATCTGTGAGTGTGAGTGTGTGATTAGTGAATGGGTGTGTTATCCGGGAGTGTGAGTGTGTGATTAGTGAATGGGTGTGTTATCCGGGAGTGTGAGTGTGTGATTAGTGACTGGGTGTGTCATCTGGGTGTGTGAGTGTGTGATTAGTGGATGGGTGTGTTATCCGGGAACATGAGCGTGTGATTAGTGAAAGGGTCTGTTATCCGGGAGTGTGAGTGTGTGATTAGTGAATGAGTGTGTTATCCGGGAGTGTGAGTGTGCGATTAGTTAATGCGTGTGTTATCCGGGTGTGTCAATGTGCGATTAGTGAATGAGTGTGTTATCCGGGAGTGTGAGTGTGTGATTAGTGAATGGGTGTGTTATCCGGGAGTGTGAGTGTGTGATTAGTGAATGAGTGTGTTATCCGGGAGTGTGAGTGTGCGATTAGTGAATGCGTGTGTTATCCGGGAGTGTGAGTGTGTGATTAGTGAATGGGTGTGTTATCCGGGAGTGTGAGTGTGGAATTAGTGAATGGGTGTGTTATCCGGGAGTGTGAGTGTGTGATTAGTGAATGGGTGTGTTATCCGACAGTGTGTGTTTGTGATTAGTGAATGAGTGTGTTATCTGGGAGTGTGAATGTGTGATTAGTGAATGGGTGTTTTATCTGGGAGTGTGAGTGTGTGATTAGTGAATGGGCGTGTTATCGGGTGTGTGCGTGTGTGACTAGTGAATGGGTGTGTTATCCGTGAGTGTGAGTGTGTGATTAGTGAATTGGTGTGTTACCCAGGAGCGTGAGTGTGTGATTAGTGAATGGGTGTGTTATCTGGGAATTTGAGCGTGTGATTAGTGAATGAGTGTGTTATCCGGGCGTGTGAATGTGTAATTAGTGAATGGGTGTGTTATCCAGGTGTGTGAATGTGTGATTAGAGAATGGGTGTGTTATCTGGGAATTTGAGTGTGTGATTAGTGAATGGGTGTGTTATCCGGGAGTGTGACTGTGTGATTAGTGAATGGGTGTGTTATCCGGGAGTGTGAGTGTGTGATTAGTGAATGGGTGTGTTATCCGGAAGTGTGAGTGTGTGATTAGTGAATGGGTGTGTTATCCGGGAGTGTCAGTGTGCGATTAGTGAATGAGTGTGTTATCCGGGAGTGTGAGTGTGTGATTAGTGAATGGGTGCGTTATCCGGGAGCGTGAGTGTGTGATTAGTGAATGGGTGTGTTATCCGGAAGTGTGAGTGTGTGATTAGTGAATGGGTGTGTCATCTGGGTGTGTGAGTGTGTGATTAGAGAATGGGTGTGTTATCCGGGCGTGTGAGTGTGTGATTAGTGGATGGGTGTGTTATCCGGGAACATGAGCGTGTGATGAGTGAAAGGGTCTGTTATCCGGGAGTGTGAGTGTGTGATTAGTGAATGAGTGTGTTATCCGGGAGTGTGAGTGTGCGATTAGTTAATGCGTGTGTTATCCGGGTGTGTCAATGTGCGATTAGTGAATGAGTGTGTTATCCGGGAGTGTGAGTGTGTGATTAGTGAATGGGTATGTTATCCGGGAGTGTGAGGGTGTGATTAGTGGATGGGTGTGTTATCTGGCAGTGTGACTGTGTGATTAGTGAATGGGTGTGTTATCCGGGAGTGTCAGTGTGCGATTAGTGAATGGGTGTGTTATCCGGGAGTGTGAGTGTGCGATTAGTGAATGCGTGTGTTATCCGGGAGTGTGAGTGTGTGATTAGTTAATGGGTGTGTTTTCCGGGAGTGTGAGTGTGAGATTAGTGAATGAGTGTGTTATCCGGGAGTGTGAGTGTGCGATTAGTGAATGCGTGTGTTATCCGGGAGTGTGAGTGTGTGATTAGTTAATGGGTGTGTTATCCGGGAGTGTGAGTGTGTGATTAGTGAATGGGTGTGTTATCTGGGAGTGTGAGTGTGTGAATAGTGAATGGGTGTGTTATCCGGGAGTGTGAGTGTGCGATTAGTGAATGGGTGTGTTATCCGGGAGTGTGATTGTGCGATTAGTTAATGGGTGTGTAATCCGGGAGTGTGAGTTTCTGAATAGTGAATGGGTGTGTTATCCGGGTGTGTGAGTGTGTGATTAGTGAATGGGTGTGTTATCCGGAAGTGTGAGTGTGTGATTAGTGAAAGGGTGTGTTATCCGGGACTTTGAGTGTGTGATTAGTGAATGGGTGTGTTATCTGGCAGTGTGACTGTGTGATTAGTGAATGGGTGTGTTATCCGTGAGTGTGAGTGTGCGATTAGAGAATGGGTGTGTTATCCGGGAGTGTGAGTGTGCGATTAGTGAATGCGTGTGTTATCCGGGAGTGTGAGTGTGCGATTAGTTATTGTGTGTGTTATCCGGGAGTGTGAGTGTGTGATTAGTGAATGGGTGTGTTATCCGGGAGTGTGAGTGTGTGATTAGTTAATGGGTGTGTTATCCGGGGGTGTGAGTGTGTAATTAGTGAATGGGTGTGTTATCTGGGAGTGTGAATGTGTGATTAGTGAATGGGTGTGTTATCCGGGAGTGTGAGTGTGTGATTAGTGAAAGGGTGTGTTATCCGGGACTTTGAGTGTGTGATTAGTGAATGGGTGTGTTATGCGGGAGTGTGAGTGTGTGATTAGTGAATGGGTGTTGTATCCGTGAGTGTGAGTGTGTGATTCGTGAATGAGTGTGTTATCTGGGAGTGTGAGTGTGTGATTAGTGAAAGGGTGTGTTATCCGGGAGTGTGAGTGTGTGATTAGTGAATGGGTGTGTTATCTGTGAGTGTGACTGTGTGATTAGTGAATGGTTGTGTAATCCGGGAGTGTGAGTTTCTGAATAGTGAATGGGTGTGTTATCCGGGTGTGTGAGTGTGTGATTAGTGAATGGGTGTGTTATCCGGAGGTGTGAGTGTGTGATTAGTGAAAGGGTGTGTTATCCGGGACTTTGAGTGTGTGATTAGTGAATGGGTGTGTTATCTGTGAGTGTGAGTGTGTGATTAGTGAATGGGTGTGTCATCTGGCAGTGTGAGCGTGTGATTAGTGAAAGGGTGTGTTATCCGGGAGTGTGAGTGTGTGATTAGTGCATGGGTGTGTTATCCGGGAACATGAGCGTGTGATTAGTGAAAGGGTCTGTTATCCGGGAGTGTGAGTGTGTGATCAGTGAATGAGTGTGTTATCCGGGAGTGTGAGTGTGCGATTAGTTAATGCGTGTGTTATCCGGGTGTGTCAATGTGCGATTAGTGAATGAGTGTGTTATCCGGGAGTGTGAGGGTGTGATTAGTGGATGGGTGTGTAATCCGGGAGACTCAGTGTGCGATTAGTGAATGGGTGTGTTATCCGGGAGTGTGAGTGTGCGATTAGTGAATGAGTGTGTTATCCGGGAGTGTGAGTGTGCGATTAATGGATGGGTGTGTTATCCGGGAGTGTGAGTGTGTGATTAGATAATGGGTGTGTTATCCGGGAGTGTGAGTGTGTGATTAGTTAATGGGTGTGTTATCCGGGAGTGTGAGTGTGCGATTAGTTAATGGGTGTGTTATCCGGGAGTGTGAGTGTGTGATTAGTGAATGGGTGTGTTATCTGGGAGTGTGAGTGTGTGATTAGTGAATGGGTGTGTTATCCGGGAGTGTGAGTGTGTGATGAGTGAATGGGTGTGTTATCCGGGAGACTCAGTGTGCGATTAGTGAATGGGTGTGTTATCCGGGAGTGTCAGTGTGTGATTAGTGAATGGGTGTGTTATCCGGGAGTGTGAGTGTGTGATTAGTTAATGGGTGTGTTATCCGGGAGTGTGAGTGTGCGATTAGTTAATGGGTGTGTTATCCGGGAGTGTGAGTGTGTGATTAGTGAATGGGTGTGTTATCTGGGACTGTGAGTGTGTGATTAGTGAATGGGTGTGTTATCCGGGAGTGTGAGTGTGCGATTAGTGAATGGGTGTGTTATCCGGGAGTGTGATTGTGCGATTAGTTAATGGGTGTGTTTTGTGTGAGTGTGAGTGTGTGATTCGGGAATGGGTGCGTTATCCGGGAGTGTGAGTGTGTGATTAGTGAATGGGTGTGTTATCTGGCAGTGTGACTGTGTGATTAGTGAATGGGTGTGTTATCCGTGAGTGTGAGTGTGCGATTAGAGAATGGGTGTGTTATCCGGGAGTGTGAGTGTGCGATTAGTGAATGCGTGTGTTATCCGTGAGTGTGAGTGTGCGATTAGTTATTGTGGGTGTTATCCGGGAGTGTGAGTGTGTGATTAGTGAATGGGTGTGTTATCTGGGAGTGTGAGTGTGTGATTAGTGAATGGGTGTGTTATCCGGGAGTGTGAGTGTGTGATTAGTGAAAGGGTGTGTTATCCGGGACTTTGAGTGTGTGATTAGTGAATGGGTGTGTTATGCGGGAGTGTGAGTGTGTGATTAGTGAATGGGTGTTGTATCCGGGAGTGTGAGTGTGTGATTCGTGAATGAGTGTGTTATCCGGGTGTGTGAGTGTGTGATTAGTGAATGGATGCGTTATCCGGAAGTGAGAGTGTGTGATTAGTGAAAGGGTGTGTTATCCGGGAGTGTGAGTGTGTGATTAGTGAATGGGTGTGTTATCTGTGAGTGTGATTGTGTGATTAGTGAATGGTTGTGTAATCCGGGAGTGTGAGTTTCTGAATAGTGAATGGGTGTGTTATCCGGGTGTGTGAGTGTGTGATTAGTGAATGGGTGTGTTATCCGGAAGTGTGAGTGTGTGATTAGTGAAAGGGTGTGTTATCCGGGACTTTGAGTGTGTGATTAGTGAATGGGTGTGTTATCTGTGAGTGTGAGTGTGTGATTAGTGGATGGGTGTGTTATCTGGGAGTGTGAGTGTGTGATTAGTGGATGGGTGTGTTGTCCGGGAACGTGAGCGTGTGATTAGTGAAAGGGTGTGTTATCCGGGAGTGTGAGTGTGTGATTAGTGAATGAGTGTGTTATCCGGGAGTGTGAGTGTGCGATTAGTGAATGTGTGTGTTATCCGGGAGTGTGAGTGTGTGATTAGTTATTGGGTGTGTTATCCGGGAGTGTGAGTGTGTGATTAGTGAATGGGTGTGTTATCCGGGAGTGTGAGGGTGTGATTAGTGGATGGGTGTGTTATCTGGCAGTGTGACTGTGTGATTAGTGAATGGGTGTGTTATCCGGGAGTGTGAGTGTGCGATTAGTGAATGAGTGTGTTATCCGGGAGTGTGAGTCTGTGATTAGTGAATGAGTGTGTTTTTCAGGAGTGTGAGTGTGCGATTAGTGAATGCGTGTGTTATCCGGGAGTGTGAGTGTGCGATTCGTTAATGGGTGTGTTATCCGGGTGTGTGAGTGTGTGATTAGTGAATGGGTGTGTTATCCGTGAGTGTGAGTGTGTGATTCGTGAATGGGTGTGTTATCTGGGAGTGTGAGTGTGTGATTAGTGAATGGGTGTGTTATCCGGGAGTGTGAGTGTGCGATTAGTGAATGGGCGTGTTATCCGGGAGTGTCAGTGTGCGATTAGTGAATGGGTGTGTTTTGTGTGAGTGTGAGTGTGTGATTAGTGAATGGGTGTGTTATCCGTGAGTGTGAGTGTGCGATTAGAGAATGGGTGTGTTATGCGGGAGTGTGTGTGTGTGATTAGTGAATAGGTGTGTTATCCGGGTGTGTGACAGTGTGTCATTAGTGAATGGGTGTGTGATCCAGGAGTGTGAGTGTGTGATTAGTTAATGGGTGTGTTATCCGGGAGTGTGAGTGTTTGATTAGTGAATGGGTGTGTTATCCGGGAGTGTGAGTGTGTGATTAGTGAATGGGTGTGTTATCCGTGAGTGTGAGTGTGCGATTAGAGAATGGGTGTGTTATCCGGGAGTGTCAGTGTGCGATTAGTGAATGGGTGTGTTATCCGG
Source organism: Chiloscyllium punctatum (assembly GCF_047496795.1). NCBI lineage: Eukaryota > Metazoa > Chordata > Chondrichthyes > Orectolobiformes > Hemiscylliidae > Chiloscyllium > Chiloscyllium punctatum. The sequence goes on from NC_092739.1 coordinate 167,182,759, forward strand.
GAGTGTGACTGTGCGATTAGTGAATGCGTGTGTTATCTGGGAGTGTGAGGGTGTGATTAGTGGATGGGTGTGTTATCCAGGCGAGTGTGTGTGTGATTAGTGAATGGGTGTGTTATCCGGGAGTGTGCGGGTGTGATTAGTGGATGGGTGTGTTATCCGGGAGTGTGAGGGTGTGATTAGTGGATGGGTGTGTTATCCGGGAGTGTGACTGTGTGATTAGTGAATGGGTGTGTTATCCGGGAGTGTCAGTGTGCGATTAGTGAATGAGTGTGTTTTCCGGGAGTGTGAGTGTGCGATTAGCTAATGGGTGTGTTTTCCTGGCGAGTGAGTGTGTTATTAGTGAATGGGTGTGTTATCTGGGAGTGTGAGTGTGTGATTAGTGAATGGGTGTGTTATCTGGGAGTGTGAGTGTGTGATTAGTGGATGGGTGTGTTATCTGGCAGTGTGACTGTGTGATTAGTGAATGGGTGTGTTATCTGGGAGTGTGAGTGTGCGATTAGTTAATGCGTGTGTTATCCGGGAGTGTGAGTGTGTGATTAGTGGATGGGTGTGTTATCTGGCAGTGTGACTGTGTGATTAGTGAATGGGCGTGTTATCCGGGAGTTTGAGTGTGTGATTAGTGAATGGGTGTGTTATCCGGGAGTGTCAGTGTGCGATTAGTGAATGAGTGTGTTTTCCGCGAGTGTGAGTGTGCGATTAGCTAATGGGTGTGTTTTCCGGGAGTGAGAGTGTGTTATTAGTGAATGGGTGTGTTATCTGGGAATGTGAGTGTGTGATTAGTGAATGGGTGTGTTATCCGGGAGTGTGAGTGTGTGATTAGTGAATGGGTGTTTTATCCGGGATTGTGAATGTGTGATTAGTTAATGGGTGTGTTTTGTGTGAGTGTGAGTGTGCGATTAGTGAATGGGTGTTTTATCCGGGATTGTGAATGTGTGATTAGTTAATGGGTGTGTTTTGTGTGAGTGTGAGTGTGTGATTCGGGAATGGGTGCGTTATCCGGGAGTGTGAGTGTGTGATTTGTGAATGGGTGTGTTATCCGTGAGTGTGAGTGTGCGATTAGAGAATGGGTGTGTTATGCGGGAGTGTGAGTGTGTGATTAGTGAATGGGTGTTTTATCCGGGAGTGTGAGTGTGTGATTAGTGAATGGGTGTGTTATCGGGTGTGTGAGTGTGTGACTAGTGAATGGGTGTGTTATCCGTGAGTGTGAGTGTGTGATTAGTGAATGGGTGTGTTATCCAGGAGCGTGTGTGTCTGATTAGTGAATGGGTGTGTTATCCGGGAGTGTGAGAGTGTGATTAGTTATTCGGTGTGTTATCCGGGAGTGTGAGTGTGTCATTAGTGAATGGGTGTGTTATCTGGCAGTGTGACTGTTTGATTAGTGAATGGGTGTGTTATCTGTGAGTGTGTGTGTGTCATTAGTTAATGGGTGTGTTATCTCGGAGTGTGAGTGTGTGATTAGTGAATGGGTGTGTTATACGGGAGTGTGAGTGTGTGATTAGTGAAAGGGTGTATTATCCGTGAGTGTGAATGTGTGATTATTGATTGGGTGTGTTATCCGGGTGTGTGACAGTGTGTGATTAGTGAATGGGTGTGTGATCCAGGAGTGTGAGTGTGTGATTAGTGAATGGGTGTTGTATCCGGGAGTGTGAGTGTGTGATTCGTGAATGGGTGTGGTATCCGGGAGTGTGAGTGTGCGATTAGTTAATGGGTGTGTTATCCGGGAGTGTGATTGTGTGATTCGTGAATGGGTGTGTTATCCGGGTATGTGAGTGTGTGATTAGTGAATGGGTGTGTTATCCGGGAGTGTGAGTGTGCGATTCGTTAATGGGTGTGTTATGTGTGAGTGTGAGTGTGTGATTCTTGAATGGGTGTGTTATCCGGGTGTATGAGTGTGTGATTAGTGAATGGGTGTGTTATCCGTGAGTGTGAGTGTGTGATTAGTGAATGGGTGTGTTATCTGGGAGTGTGAGTGTGTGATTAGTGAATGGGTGTGTTATCCGGGAGTGTGAGTGTGCGATTAGTGAATGGGCGTGTTATCCGGGAGTGTCAGTGTGCGATTAGTGAATGGGTGTGTTTTGTGTGAGTGTGAGTGTGTGATTAGTGAATGGGTGTGTTATCCGTGAGTGTGAGTGTGCGATTAGAGAATGGGTGTGTTATGCGGGAGTGTGTGTGTGTGATTATTGAATGGGTGTGTTATCCGGGAGTGTGACTGTGCGATTAGTGAATGCGTGTGTTATCTGGGAGTGTGAGGGTGTGATTCGTGGATGGGTGTGTTATCCAGGCGAGTGAGTGTGTGATTAGTGAATGGGTGTGTTATCCGGGAGTGTGCGGGTGTGATTAGTGGATGGGTGTGTTATCCGGGAGTGTGAGGGTGTGATTAGTGGATGGGTGTGTTATCCGGGAGTGTGACTGTGTGATTAGTGAATGGGTGTGTTATCCGGGAGTGTCAGTGTGCGATTAGTGAATGAGTGTGTTTTCCGGGAGTGTGAGTGTGCGATTAGCTAATGGGTGTGTTTTCCTGGCGTGTGAGTGTGTTATTAGTGAATGGGTGTGTTATCTGGGAGTGTGAGTGTGTGATTAGTGAATGGGTGTGTTATCTGGGAGTGTGTGTGTGTGATTAGTGGATGAGTGTGTTATCTGGCAGTATGACTGTGTGATTAGTGAATGAGTGTGTTTTCCGCGAGTGTGAGTGTGCGATTAGCTAATGGGTGTGTTTTCCGGGAGTGAGAGTGTGTTATTAGTGAATGGGTGTGTTATCTGGGAATGTGAGTGTGTGATTAGTGAATGGGTGTGTTATGCGGGAGTGTGAGTGTGTGATTAGTGAATGGGTGTTTTATCCGGGATTGTGAATGTGTGATTAGTTAATGGGTGTGTTATCCAGGAGTGTGAGTGTGTGATTAGTTAATGGGTGTGTTATCCGGGCGTGTGAGTGTGTGATTAGTAAATGAGTGTGTTATCTGGGAGTGTGAATGTGTGATTAGTGAATGGGTGTTTTATCTGGGAGTGTGAGTGTGTGATTAGTGAATGGGTGTTTTATCGGGTGTGTGAGTGTGTGACTAGTGAATGGGTGTGTTATCCGTGAGTGTGAGTGTGTGATTAGTGAATGGGTGTGTTATCCGGGAGTGTGAGTGTGTGATTAGTTAATGGGTGTGTTATCTGGGAGTGTGAATGTGTGATTAGTGAATGGGTGTTTTATCTGGGAGTGTGAGTGTGTGATTAGTGAATGGGTGTTTTATCGGGTGTGTGAGTGTGTGACTAGTGAATGGGTGTGTTATCCGTGAGTGTGAGTGTGTGATTAGTGAATGGGTGTGTTATCCAGGAGCGTGAGTGTCTGATTAGTGAATGGGTGTGTTATCCGGGAGTGTGAGTGTGTGATTAGTTATTGGTTGTGTTATCCGGGAGTGTGAGTGTGTGATTAGTGAATGGGTGTGTTATCCGTGAGTGTGAGTGTGCGATTAGAGAATGGGTGTGTTATGCGGGAGTGTGAGTGTGTGATTAGTGAATGGGTGTTTTATCCGGGAGTGTGAGTGTGTGATTAGTGAATGGGTGTGTTATCGGGTGTGTGAGTGTGTGACTAGTGAATGGGTGTGTTATCCGTGAGTGTGAGTGTGTGATTTGTGAATGGGTGTGTTATCGGGTGTGTGAGTGTGTGACTAGTGAATGGGTGTGTTATCCGGGAGTGTGAGTGTGTGATTAGTTATTGGGTGTGTTATCCGGGAGTGTGAGTGTGTCATTAGTGAATGGGTGTGTTATCTGGCAGTGTGACTGTTTGATTAGTGAATGGGTATGTTATCTGTGATTGTGTGTGTGTCATTAGTTAATGGGTGTGTTATCTCGGAGTGTGAGTGTGTGATTAGTGAATGGGTGTGTTATACGGGAGTGTGAGTGTGTGATTAGTGAAAGGGTGTATTATCCGTGAGTGTGAATGTGTGATTATTGATTGGGTGTGTTATCCGGGTGTGTGACAGTGTGTGATTAGTGAATGGGTGTGTGATCCAGGAGTGTGAGTGTGTGATTAGTGAATGGGTTTGTTATCTGGGAGCGTGAGTGTGTGATTAGTGAATGGGTGAGTTATCCGTGAGTGTGAATGTGTCATAAGTGAATGTGTGTGTTATCCGGGAGTGTGAGTGTGTGATTAGGGAATGGGTGTGTTATCCGGGAATGGGAGTGTGTGATTAGTGAATGAGTGTGTTATCCGGGAGTGTGAGTGTGTGATTAGTGGATGGGTCTGTTATCCGGGAATGTGAGTGTGTGATTAGTGAATGGGTGTGTAATCTGGGTGTGTGAGTGTGTGATTACTGGATGGGTGTGTTATCCGGGAGTGCGAGTGTGTGATTAGTGAATGGGTGTGTTATCTGGGAGTGTGAGGGTGTGATTAGTGAATGGGTGTGTTATCTGTGAGTGTCAGTGCGCGATTAGTGAATGAGTGTATTAACCGGGAGTGTGAGTGTGCGATTAGTGAATGCGTGTGTTATCTGTGAGTGTGAGTGTGTGATTCATGAATAGTTGTGTTATCCGTGAGTGTGAGTGTGTGATTAGTGGATGGGTGTGTTATCCGCGAGTGTGTGTGTGTGATTAGTGAATTGGTGTGTTACCCAGGAGTGTGAGTGTGTGATTAGAGAATGGGTGTGTCATCCGGGCGTGTGAGTGTGTGATTCGTGAATGGGTGTGTTATCCGACAGTGTGTGTTTGTGATTAGTGAATGAGTGTGTTATCTGGGAGTGTGAATGTGTGATTAGTGAATGGATGTGTTATCCGGGAGTGTGAGTGTGTGATTAGTGAATGGGTGTGTTATCCATGAGTGTGAGTGTGTGATTAGTGAATGGGTGTGTTATCCGTGAGTGTGAGTGTGTGATTAGTGAATGGGTGTGTTATCCGGGAGCGTGAGTGTCTGATTAGTGAATGGGTGTGTTTTTTGGCAGTGTGACTGTGTGATTAGTGAATGGGTGTGTTATCTGTGAGTGTGTGTGTGTCATTAGTTAATGGGTGTGTTATCTCGGAGTGTGAGTGTGTGATTAGTGAATGGGTGTGTTATACGGGAGTGTGAGTGTGTGATTAGTGAAAGGGTGTATTATCCGTGAGTGTGAATGTGTGATTATTGATTGGGTGTGTTATCCGGGTGTGTGACAGTGTGTGATTAGTGAATGGGTGTGTGATCCAGGAGTGTGAGTGTGTGATTAGTGAATGGGTGTGTTATCTGGGAGCGTGAGTGTGTGAATAGTGAATGGGCGTGTTATCCGGAAGTGTGAGTGTGTGATTAGTGAATGGGTGTGTTATCCGGGAGAGTGAGTGTGTGATTTGTGAATGGGTGTGTTATCCGGGAGTGTGAGTGTGTGATTAGTGAATGGGTGTGTTATCCGTGAGTGTGAGTGTGTGATTAGTGAATGGGTGAATTCTCCGTGAGTCTGAATGTGTCATTAGTGAATGGGTGTGTTATCCGGGAGTGTGAGTGTGTGATTAGTTAATGGGTGTGTTATCCGGGAATGGGAGTGTGTGATTAGTGGATGGGTGTGTTATCTGGGAGTGTGAGTGTGTGGTTAGTGAATGGGTGTGTTATCCGGGAGTGTGAGTGTGTGATTAGTGAATGAGCGTGTTATCTGTGAGTGTGAGTGTCTCATTACTGGATGGGTGTGTTATCCGGGAGTGTGAGTGTGTGATTAGTGAATGGGTGTTTTATCCGGGATTGTGAATGTGTGATTAGTGAATGGGTGTGTTATCCGGGAGTGTGAATGTGTGATTAGTTAATGGGTGTGTTTTGTGTGAGTGTGAGTGTGTGATTCGGGAATGGGTGCGTTATCCGGGAGTGTGAGTGTGTGATTAGTGAATGAGTGTGTTATCCGGGAGTGTGAGTGTGTGATTAGTGGATGGGTCTGTTATCCGGGAATGTGAGTGTGTGATTAGTGAATGGGTGTGTAATCTGGGTGTGTGAGTGTGTGATTAATGGATGGGTGTGTTATCCGGGAGTGTGAGAGTGTGATTAGTGAATGGGTGTGTTATCCGGGAGTGTGAGGGTGTCATTAGTGAATGGGTGTGTTATCTGTGAGTGTCAGTGCGCGATTAGTGAATGAGTGTATTAACCGGGAGGTTGAGTGTGCGATTAGTGAATGCGTGTGTTATCTGTGAGTGTGAGTGTGTGATTCATGAATAGTTGTGTTATCCGTGAGTGTGAGTGTGTGATTAGTGGATGCGTGTGTTACCCAGGAGTGTGAGTGTGTGATTAGAGAATGGGTGTGTTATCCGGGCGTGTGAGTGTGTGATTAGTGAATGTGTGTGTTATCTGTGAGTGTGAGTGTGTGATTCATGAATAGTTGTGTTATCCGCGAGTGTGAGTGTGTGATTAGTGAATTGGTGTGTTACCCAGGAGTGTGAGTGTGTGATTAGAGAATGGGTGTGTCATCCGGGACTGTGAGTGTGTGATTAGTGAATGGGTGTGTTATCCGGGAGTGTGAGTATGTGATTAGTGAATGGGTGTGTTATCTGGGTATGTGAGTGTGTGATTAGTGAATGGGTGTTGTATCCGGGAGTGTGAGTGTGTGATTAGTGAATGGGTGTGTTATCCGACAGTGTGTGTTTGTGATTAGTGAATGAGTGTGTTATCTGGGAGTGTGAATGTGTGATTAGTGAATGGGTGTCTTATCCGTGAGTGTGAGTGTGTGATTAGTGAATGGCTGTGTTATCCGGGAGCGTGAGTGTGTGATTAGTGAATGGGTGTGTTATCCGGAAGTGTGAGTGTGTGATTAGTGAAAGGGTGTGTTATCCGGGACTTTGAGTGTGTGATTAGTGAATGGGTGTGTTATCTGTGAGTGTGAGTGTGTGATTAGTGAATGGGTGTGTTATCCGGGAGTGTGAGTGTGTGATTAGTAAATGGGTGTGTCATCTGGGTGTGTGAGTGTGTGATTAGTTGATGGGTGTGTTATCCGGGAGTGTGAGTGTGTGATTAGTGAAAGGGTGTGTTATCCGGGAGTGTGAGTGTGTGATTAGTGAATGATTGTGTTATCCGGGAGTGTGAGTGTGCGATTAGTGAATGGGTGTGTTATCCGGGCGTGTGAGTGTGCGATTAGTGAATGGGTGTGTTATACGGGAGTGTGAGTGTGTGATTAGTGAAAGGGTGTATTATCCGTGAGTGTGAATGTGTGATTATTGATTGGGTGTGTTATCCGGGTGTGTGACAGTGTGTGATTAGTGAATGGGTGTGTGATCCAGGAGTGTGAGTGTGTGATTAGTGAATGGGTGTGTTATCTGGGAGCGTGAGTGTGTGATTAGTGAATGGGTGTGTTATCCGGGAGTGTGAGTGTGTGATTAGTTAATGGGTGAATTATCCGTGAGTGTGAATGTGTCATTAGTGAATGGGTGTGTTATCCGGGAGTGTGAGTGTGTGATTAGTTAATGGGTGAATTATCCGTGAGTGTGAATGTGTCATTAGTGAATGGGTGTGTTATCCGGGAGTGTGAGTGTGTGATTAGTGAATGGGTGTGTTATCCGGGAGTGTGAGTGTGTGATTAGTGAATGAGTGTGTTATCTGTGAGTGCGAGTGTCTCATTAGTGGATGGGTGTGTTATCCGGGAGTGTGAATGTGTGATTAGTGAATGGGTGTTTTATCCGGGAGTGTGAATGTGCGATTAGTGAATGGGTGTGTTATCCGGGAGTGTGACTGTGTGATTAGTGAATGGGTGTGTTATCCGGGAGTGTGAGTGTGTGATTAGTGAATGGGTGTGTTATCCGGGAGTGTGTGTGTGTGATTAGTGAATGGGTGTTTTATCCGGGATTGTGAATGTGTGATTAGTTAATGGGTGTGTTATCCAGGAGTGTGAGTGTGTGATTAGTTAATGGGTGTGTTTTGTGTGAGTGTGAGTGTGTGATTCGGGAATGGGTGCGTTATCCAGGAGTGTGAGTGTGTGATTTGTGAATGGGTGTGTTATCTGGGAGTGTGAGTGTGCGATTAGAGAATGGGTGTGTTATGCGGGAGTGTGAGTGTGTGATTAGTGGATGGGTGTTTTATCCGGGAGTGTGAGTGTGTGATTAGTGAATGGGTGTGTTATCCGACAGAGTGTGTTTGTGATTAGTGAATGGGTGTGTTATCGGGTATGTGAGTGTGTGACTAGTGAATGGGTGTGTTATCTGTGAGTGTGAGTGTGTGATTAGTGAATGGGTGTGTTATCTCGGAGTGTGAGTGTGTGATTAGTGAATGGGTGTGTTATACGGGAGTGTGAGTGTGTGATTAGTGAAAGGGTGTATTATCCGTGAGTGTGAATGTGTGATTATTGATTGGGTGTGTTATCCGGGTGTGTGACAGTGTGTGATTAGTGAATGGGTGTGTGATCCAGGAGTGTGAGTGTGTGATTAGTGAATGGGTGTGTTATCTGGGAGCGTGAGTGTGTGATTAGTGAATGGGTGAGTTATCCGTGAGTGTGAATGTGTCATTAGTGAATGGGTGTGTTATCCGGGAGTGTGAGTGTGTGATTAGGGAATGGGTGTGTTATCCGGGAATGGGAGTGTGTGATTAGTGAAGGAGTGTGTTATCCGGGAGTGTGAGTGTGTGATTAGTGGATGGGTCTGTTATCCGTGAATGTGAGTGTGTGATTAGTGAATGGGTGTGTAATCTGGGTGTGTGAGTGTGTGATTAGTGAATGGGTGTGTTATCCGGGAGTGTGAGTGTGTGATTAGTGAATGGGTGTGTTATCTGGGAGTGTGAGGGTGTGATTAGTGAATGGGTGTGTTATCTGTGAGTGTCAGTGCGTGATTAGTGAATGAGTGTATTAACCGGGAGTGTGAGTGTGCGATTAGTGAATGCGTGTGTTATCTGTGAGTGTGAGTGTGTGATTCATGAATAGTTGTGTTATCCGTGAGTGTGAGTGTGTGATTAGTGGATGGGTGTGTTATCCGCGAGTGTGAGTGTGTGATTAGTGAATTGGTGTGTTACCCAGGAGTGTGAGTGTGTGATTAGAGAATGGGTGTGTTATCCGGGAGTGTGAGTGTGTTATTAGTGAATTGGTGTGTTACCCAGGAGTGTGAGTATGTGATTAGAGAATGGGTGTGTCATCCGGGCGTGTGAATGTGTAATTAGTGAATGGGTGTGTTATCCAGGTGTGTGTATGTGTGATTAGTGAATGGGTGTGTTATCCGACAGTGTGTGTTTGTGATTAGTGAATGAGTGTGTTATCTGGGAGTGTGAATGTGTGATTAGTGAATGGATGTGTTATCCGGGAGTGTGAGTGTGTGATTAGTGAAAGGGTGTGTTATCCATGAGTGTGAGTGTGTGATTAGTGAATGGGTGTGTTATCCGTGAGTGTGAGTGTGTGATTAGTGAATGGGTGTGTTATCCGGGAGCGTGAGTGTCTGATTAGTGAATGGGTGTGTTATCTGGCAGTGTGACTGTTTGATTAGTGAATGGGTGTGTTATCTGTGAGTGTGTGTGTGTCATTAGTTAATGGGTGTGTTATCTCGGAGTGTTAGTGTGTGATTAGTGAATGGGTGTGTTATACGGGAGTGTGAGTGTGTGATTAGTGAAAGTGTGTATTATCCGTGAGTGTGAATGTGTGATTATTGATTGGGTGTGTTATCCGGGTGTGTGACAGTGTGTGATTAGTGAATGGGTGTGTGATCCAGGAGTGTGAGTGTGTGATTAGTGAATGGGTGTGTTATCTGGGAGCGTGAGTGTGTGATTAGTGAATGGGCGTGTTATCCGGAAGTGTGAGTGTGTGATTAGTGAATGGGTGTGTTATCCGGGAGTGTGAGTGTGTGATTTGTGAATGGGTGTGTTATCCGGGAGTGTGAGTGTGTGATTAGTGAATGGGTGTGTTATCCGGGAGTGTGAGTGTGTGATTAGTTAATGGGTGAATTATCCGTGAGTGTGAATGTGTCATTAGTGAATGGGTGTGTTATCCGTGAGTGTGAGTGTGTGATTAGTTAATGGGTGTGTTATCCGGGAGTGTGAGTGTGTGATTAGTGAATGGGTGTGTTATCCGGGAGTGTGAGTGTGTGATTAGTGAATGAGTTTGTTATCTGTGAGTGCGAGTGTCTCATTAGTGGATGGGTGTGTTATCCGGGAGTGTGAATGTGTGATTAGTGAATGGGTGTTTTATCCGGGAGTGTGAATGTGCGATTAGTGAATGGGTGTGTTATCTGTAAGTGTGAGTGTGTGATTAGTGAATGTGTGTGTTATCCGGGAGTGTGAGTGTGTGATCAGTGAATGGGTGTGTTATCCGGGAGTGTGACTGTGTGATTTGTGAATGGGTGTGTTATCCGGGAGTGTGAGTGTGTGATTAGTGAATGGGTGTGTTATCCGGGAGTGTGTGTGTGTGATTAGTGAATGGGTGTTTTATCCGGGATTGTGAATGTGTGATTAGTTAATGGGTGTGTTATCCAGGAGTGTGAGTGTGTGATTAGTGAATGGGTGTGTTATCCAGGAGTGTGAGTGTGTGATTAGTTAATGGGTGTGTTTTGTGTGAGTGTGAGTGTGTGATTCGGGAATGGGTGCGTTATCCAGGAGTGTGACTGTGTGATTAGTGAATGGGTGTGTTATCCAGGAGTGTGAGTGTGTGATTAGTTAATGGGTGTGTTTTGTGTGAGTGTGAGTGTGTGATTCGGGAATGGGTGCGTTATCCAGGAGTGTGAGTGTGTGATTTGTGAATGGGTGTGTTATCCGGGAGTGTGAGTGTGCGATTAGAGAATGGGTGTGTTATGCGGGAGTGTGAGTGTGTGATTAGTGGATGGGTGTTTTATCCGGGAGTGTGAGTGTGTGATTAGTGAATGGGTGTGTTATCCGACAGAGTGTGTTTGTGATTAGTGAATGGGTGTGTTATCGGGTATGTGAGTGTGTGACTAGTGAATGGGTGTGTTATCTGTGAGTGTGAGTGTGTGATTAGTGAATGGGTGTGTTATCTCGGAGTGTGAGTGTGTGATTACTGAATGGGTGTGTTATACGGGAGTGTGAGTGTGTGATTAGTGAAAGGGTGTATTATCCGTGAGTGTGAATGTGTGATTATTGATTGGGTGTGTTATCCAGGTGTGTGACAGTGTGTGATTAGTGAATGGGTGTGTGATCCAGGAGTGTGAGTGTGTGATTAGTGAATGGGTGTGTTATCTGGGAGCGTGAGTGTGTGATTAGTGAATGGCTGAGTTATCCGTGAGTGTGAATGTGTCATTAGTGAATGGGTGTGTTATCCGGGAGTGTGAGTGTGTGATTAGGGAATGGGTGTGTTATCCGGGAATGGGAGTGTGTGATTAGTGAATGGGTGTGTTATCCGGAAGTGTGAGTGTGTGATTAGTGAATGGGTGTGTTATCCGGGAGTGTGAGTGTGTGATTAGTGAATGGGTGTGTTATCCGGGAGTGTGAGTGTGTGATTTGTGAATGGGTGTGTTATCCGGGAGTGTGAGTGTGTGATTAGTGAATGGGTGTGTTATCCGTGAGTGTGAGTGTGTGATTAGTGAATGGGTGAATTATCCGTGAGTGTGAATGTGTGATTAGTGAATGAGTGTGTTATCCGGGAGTGTGAGTGTGTGATTAGTGAATGAGTGTGTTATCTGTGAGTGTGAGTGTCTCATTAGTGGATGGGTGTGTTATCTGGGAGTGTGAGTGTGTGATTAGTGAATGGGTGTGTTATCCGGGAGTGTGAGTGTGTGATTAGTGAATGAGTGTGTTATCTGCGAGTGTGAGTGTCTCATTAGTGAATGGGTGTGTTATCCGGGAGTGTGAGAGTGTGATTAGTTATTGGGTGTGTTATCCGGGAGTGTGAGTGTGTCATTAGTGAATGGGTGTGTTATCTGGCAGTGTGACTGTTTGATTAGTGAATGGGTGTGTTATCTGTGAGTGTGAGTGTGTCATTAGTTAATGGGTGTGTTATCTCGGAGTGTGAGTGTGTGATTAGTGAATGGGTGTGTTATCTGGGAGCGTGAGTGTGTGATTAGTGAATGGGTGAGTTATCCGTGAGTGTGAATGTGTCATTAGTGAATGGGTGTGTTATGCGGGAGTGTGAGTGTGTGATTAGGGAATGGGTGTGTCATCCGGGAATGGGAGTGTGTGATTAGTGAATGAGTGTGTTATCCGGGAGTGTGAGTGTGTGATTAGTGGATGGGTCTGTTATCCGTGAATGTGAGTGTGTGATTAGTGAATGGGTGTGTAATCTGGGTGTGTGAGTGTGTGATTAGTGGATGGGTGTGTTATCCGGGAGTGTGAGTGTGTGATTAGTGAATGGGTGTGTTATCTGGGAGTGTGAGGGTGTGATTAGTGAATGGGTGTGTTATCTGTGAGTGTCAGTGCGTGATTAGTGAATGAGTGTATTAACCGGGAGTGTGAGTGTGCGATTAGTGAATGCGTGTGTTATCTGTGAGTGTGAGTGTGTGATTCATGAATAGTTGTGTTATCCGTGAGTGTGAGTGTGTGATTAGTGGATGGGTGTGTTATCCGCGAGTGTGAGTGTGTGATTAGTGAATTGGTGTGTTACCCAGGAGTGTGAGTGTGTGATTAGAGAATGGGTGTGTTATCCGGGAGTGTGAGTGTGTTATTAGTGAATTGGTGTGTTACCCAGGAGTGTGAGTGTGTGATTAGAGAATGGGTGTGTCATCCGGGCGTGTGAATGTGTAATTAGTGAATGGGTGTGTTATCCAGGTGTGTGTATGTGTGATTAGTGAATGGGTGTGTTATCCGACAGTGTGTGTTTGTGATTAGTGAATGAGTGTGTTATCTGGGAGTGTGAATGTGTGATTAGTGAATGGATGTGTTATCTGGGAGTGTGAGTGTGTGATTAGTGAAAGGGTGTGTTATCCATGAGTGTGAGTGTGTGATTAGTGAATGGGTGTGTTATCCGTGAGTGTGAGTGTGTGATTAGTGAATGGGTGTGTTATCCGGGAGCGTGAATGTCTGATTAGTGAATGGGTGTGTTATCTGGGTATGTGAGTGTGTGATTAGTGAATGGGTGTGTTATCCGACAGTGTGTGTTTGTGATTAGTGAATGAGTGTGTTATCTGGGAGTGTGAATGTGTGATTAGTGAATGGATGTGTTATCCGGGAGTGTGAGTGTGTGATTAGTGAAAGGGTGTGTTATCCATGAGTGTGAGTGTGTGATTAGTGAATGGGTGTGTTATCCGTGAGTGTGAGTGTGTGATTAGTGAATGGGTGTGTTATCCGGGAGCGTGAGTGTCTGATTAGTGAATGGGTGTGTTATTTGGCAGTGTGACTGTGTGATTAGTGAATGGGTGTGTTATCTGAGAGTGTGTGTGTGTCATTAGTTAATGGGTGTGTTATCTCGGAGTGTTAGTGTGTGATTAGTGAATGGGTGTGTTATGCGGGAGTGTGAGTGTGTGATTAGTGAAAGGGTGTATTATCCGTGAGTGTGAATGTGTGATTATTGATTGGGTGTGTTATCCGGAAGTGTGAGTGTGTGATTAGTGAATGGGTGTGTTATCCGGGAGTGTGAGTGTGTGATTAGTGAATGGGTGTGTTATCCGGGAGTGTGAGTGTGTGATTTGTGAATGGGTGTGTTATCCGGGAGTGTGAGTGTGTGATTAGTGAATGGGTGTGTTATCCGGGAGTGTGAATGTGTGATTAGTGAATGAGTGTGTTATCCGGGAGTGTGAGTGTGTGATTAGTGAATGGGTGTGTTATCTGTGAGTGTGAGTGTCTCATTAGTGGATGGGTGTGTTATCTGGGAGTGTGAGTGTGTGATTAGTGAATGGGTGTGTTATCCGGGAGTGTGAGTGTCTCATTAGTGGATGGGTGTGTTATCTGCGAGTGTGAGTGTCTCATTAGTGGATGGGTGTGTTATCCGGGAGTGTGAGTGTCTCATTAGTGGATGGGTGTGTTATCTGCGAGTGTGAGTGTCTCATTAGTGAATGGGTGTTTTATCCGGGATTGTGAATGTGTGATTAGTGAATGGGTGTGTTATCTGGCAGTGTGACTGTTTGATTAGTGAATGGGTGTGTTATCTGTGAGTGTGAGTGTGTCATTAGTTAATGGGTGTGTTATCTCGGAGTGTGAGTGTGTGATTAGTGAATGGGTGTGTTATCCGGGAGTGTGAGTGTGTGATTAGTGAAAGGGTGTATTATCCGTGAGTGTGAATGTGTGATTATTGATTGGGTGTGTTATCCGGGTGTGTGACAGTGTGTGATTAGTGAATGGGTGTGTGATCCAGGAGTGTGAGTGTGTGATTAGTGAATGGGTGTGTTATCTGGGAACGTGAGTGTGTGATTAGTGAATGGGTGAGTTATCCGTGAGTGTGAATGTGTCATTAGTGAATGGGTGTGTTATCCGGGAGTGTGAGTGTGTGATTAGGGAATGGGTGTGTTATCCGGGAATGGGAGTGTGTGATTAGTGAATGGGTGTGTTATCCGGAAGTGTGAGTGTGTGATTAGTGAATGGGTGTGTTATCCGGGAGTGTGAGTGTGTGATTAGTGAATGGGTGTGTTATCCGGGAGTGTGAGTGTGTGATTTGTGAATGGGTGTGTTATCCGGGAGTGTGAGTGTGTGATTAGTGAATGGGTGTGTTATCCGTGAGTGTGAGTGTGTGATTAGTGAATGGGTGAATTATCCGTGAGTGTGAATGTGTGATTAGTGAATGAGTGTGTTATCCGGGAGTGTGAGTGTGTGATTAGTGAATGAGTGTGTTATCTGTGAGTGTGAGTGTCTCATTAGTGGATGGGTGTGTTATCTGGGAGTGTGAGTGTGTGATTAGTGAATGGGTGTGTTATCTGCGAGTGTGAGTGTCTCATTAGTGGATGGGTGTGTTATCCGGGAGTGTGAGTGTGTGATTAGTGAATGAGTGTGTTATCTGCGAGTGTGAGTGTCTCATTAGTGGATGGGTGTGTTATCCGGGAGTGTGAGTGTGTGATGAGTGAATGGGTGTTTTATCCGGGATTGTGAATGTGTGATTAGTGAATGGGTGTGTTATCCGGGAGTGTGAATGTGTGATTAGTGAATGGGTGTGTTATCTGGCAGTGTGACTGTTTGATTAGTGAATGGGTGTGTTATCTGTGAGTGTGAGTGTGTCATTAGTTAATGGGTGTGTTATCTCGGAGTGTGAGTGTGTGATTAGTGAATGGGTGTGTTATCCGGGAGTGTGAGTGTGTGATTAGTGAAAGGGTGTATTATCCGTGAGTGTGAATGTGTGATTATTGATTGGGTGTGTTATCCGGGTGTGTGACAGTGTGTGATTAGTGAATGGGTGAGTTATCCGTGAGTGTGAATGTGTGATTAGTGAATGAGTGTGTTATCCGGGAGTGTGAGTGTGTGATTAGTGAATGAGTGTGTTATCTGTGAGTGTGAGTGTCTCATTAGTGGATGGGTGTGTTATCTGGGAGTGTGAGTGTGTGATTAGTGAATGGGTGTGTTATCTGCGAGTGTGAGTGTCTCATTAGTGGATGGGTGTGTTATCCGGGAGTGTGAGTGTGTGATTAGTGAATGAGTGTGTTATCTGCGAGTGTGAGTGTCTCATTAGTGGATGGGTGTGTTATCCGGGAGTGTGAGTGTGTGATGAGTGAATGGGTGTTTTATCCGGGATTGTGAATGTGTGATTAGTGAATGGGTGTGTTATCCGGGAGTGTGAATGTGTGATTAGTGAATGGGTGTGTTATCTGGCAGTGTGACTGTTTGATTAGTGAATGGGTGTGTTATCTGTGAGTGTGAGTGTGTCATTAGTTAATGGGTGTGTTATCTCGGAGTGTGAGTGTGTGATTAGTGAATGGGTGTGTTATCCGGGAGTGTGAGTGTGTGATTAGTGAAAGGGTGTATTATCCGTGAGTGTGAATGTGTGATTATTGATTGGGTGTGTTATCCGGGTGTGTGACAGTGTGTGATTAGTGAATGGGTGAGTTATCCGTGAGTGTGAATGTGTCATTAGTGAATGGGTGTGTTATCCGGGAGTGTGAGTGTGTGATTAGGGAATGGGTGTGTTATCCGGGAATGGGAGTGTGTGATTAGTGAATGAGTGTGTTATCCGGGAGTGTGAGTGTGTGATTAGTGGATGGGTGTGTTATCCGGGAATGTGAGTGTGTGATTAGTGGATGGGTGTGTTATCCGGGAGTGTGAGTGTGTGATTAGTGAATGGGTGTGTTATCCGGGAGTGTGAGGGTGTGATTAGTGAATGGGTGTGTTATCTGTGAGTGTCAGTGCGCGATTAGTGAATGAGTGTATTAACCGGGAGTGTGAGTGTGCGATTAGTGAATGCGTGTGTTATCTGTGAGTGTGAGTGTGTGATTCATGAATAGTTGTGTTATCCGTGAGTGTGAGTGTGTGATTAGTGGATGGGTGTGTTATCCGCGAGTGTGAGTGTGTGATTAGTGAATTGGTGTTTTACCCAGGAGTGTGAGTGTGTGATTAGTGAATGGGTGTGTTATCCGGGAGTGTGAGTGTGTGATTCGTGAATGGGTGTGTCATCTGGGTGTGTGAGTGTGTGATTAGTGGATGGGTGTGTTATCCGGGAGTGTGAGTGTGTGATTAGTGAAATGGTGTGTTATCCGGGAGTGTGAGTGTGTGATTAGTGAATGAGTGTGTTATCCGGGAGTGTGAGTGTGCGATTAGTGAATGGGTGTGTTATCCGGGCGTGTGAGTGTGTGATTAGTGAATGGGTGTGTTATCCGTGAGTGTGAGTGTGTGATTAGTGAATGGCTGTGTTATCCGGGAGCGTGAGTGTGTGATTAGTGAATGGGTGTGTTATCCGGAAGTGTGAGTGTGTCATTAGTGAAAGGGTGTGTTATCCGGGACTTTGAGTGTGTGATTAGTGAATGGGTGTGTTATCTGTGAGTGTGAGTGTGTGATTAGTGAATGGGTGTGTTATCCGGGCGTGTGAGTGTGTGATTAGTGAATGGGTGTGTTATCCGGGAGTGTGAGTGTGTGATTAGTGAATGGGTGTGTTATCCGGGAGTGTGAGTGTGTGATTAGTGAATGGGTGTGTCATCTGTGAGTGTGAGTGTGTGATTAGTGGATGGGTGTGTTATCCGGGAACATGAGCGTGTGATTAGTGAAAGGGTGTGTTATCCGGGAGTGTGAGTGTGTGATTAGTGAATGAGTGTGTTATCCGGGAGTGTGAGTGTGCGATTAGTTAATGCGTGTGTTATCCGGGAGTTTGAGTGTGTGATTAGTGAATGGGTGTGTTATCTGGGAGTGTGAGTGTGTGATTAGTGAATGGGTGTGTTATCCGGGAGTGTGAGTGTGCGATTAGTGAATGGGTGTGTTATCCGGGAATGTGAGTGTGCGATTAGTGAATGGGTGTGTTATCCGGGAGTGTGATTGTGCCATTAGTTAATGGGTGTGTTTTGTGTGAGTGTGAGTGTGTGATTCGGGAATGGGTGCGTTATCCGGGAGTGTGAGTGTGTGATTAGTGAATGGGTGTGTTATCTGGCAGTGTGACTGTGTGATTAGTGAATGGGTGTGTTATCTGGGAGTGTGAGTGTGTGATTAGTGAATGGGTGTGTTATCCGGGAGTGTGAGTGTGCAATTAGAGAATGGGTGTGTTATGCGGGAGTGTGAGTGTGTGATTAGTGAATGCGTGTGTTATCCGGGAGTGTGAGTGTGCGATTAGTGAATGGGTGTGTTATCTGGCAGTGTGACTGTGTGATTAGAGAATGGGTGTGTTATCCGGGAGTGTGAGTGTGCGATTAGTGAATGCGTGTGTTATCCGGGAGTGTGAGTGTGCGATTAGTTAATGGGTGTGTTATCCGGGAGTGTGAGTGTGTGATTAGTGAATGGGTGTGTTATCCGGGAGTGTGAGTGTGTGATTAGTGAATGTGTGTGTTATCTGGCAGTGTGACTGTGTGATTAGTGAATGGGTGTGTTATCCGTGAGTGTGAGTGTGCGATTAGAGAATGGGTGTGTTATGCGGGAGTGTGAGTGTGTGATTAGTGAATGGGTGTTTTATCCGGGAGTGTGAGTGTGTGATTAGTGAATAGGTGTGTTATCTGGCAGTGTGACTGTGTGATTTGTGAATGGGTGTGTTATCCGGGAG
Source organism: Chiloscyllium punctatum (assembly GCF_047496795.1). Taxonomy (NCBI): domain Eukaryota; kingdom Metazoa; phylum Chordata; class Chondrichthyes; order Orectolobiformes; family Hemiscylliidae; genus Chiloscyllium; species Chiloscyllium punctatum. Next base: position 167,200,695 of record NC_092739.1, read on the forward strand.
TGTCAGTGTGCAATTAGTGAATGAGTGTGTTATCCGGGTGTGTGAGTGTGCGATTAGTGAATGCGTGTGTTATCTGGGAGTGTGAGGGTGTGATTAATGGATGGGTGTGTTATCCAGGAGAGTGAGTGTGCGATTAGTGAATGCGTGTGTTATCTGGGAGTGTGAGGGTGTGATTAGTGGATGGGTGTGTTATCCAGGAGAGTGAGTGTGTGATTAGTGAATGGGTGTGTTATCCGGGAGTGTGAGGGTGTGATTAGTGGATGGGTGTGTTATCCGGGAGTGTGAGGGTGTGATTAGTGGATGGGTGTGTTATCCGGGAGTGTGACTGTGTGATTAGTGAATGGGTGTGTTATCCGGGAGTGTCAGTGTGCGATTAGTGAATGAGTGTCTTATCCTGGAGTGTGAGTGTGTTATTAGTAAATGGGTGTGTTATCTGGGAGTGTGAGTGTGTGATTAGTGAATGGGCGTGTTATCCGGGAGTGTGAATGTGTGATTAATGAATGGGTGTGTTATCCGGGATTGTGAGTGTGCGATTAGTTAATGCGTGTCTTATCCTGGAGTGTGACTGTGTTATTAGTAAATGGGTGTGTTATCTGGGAGTGTGAGTGTGTGATTAGTGAATGGGCGTGTTATCCGGGAGTGTGAATGTGTGATTAATGAATGGGTGTGTTATCCGGGAGTGTGAGTGTGTGATTAGTTAATGGGTGTGTTTTGTGTGAGTGTGAGTGTGTGATTCGGGAATGGGTGCGTTATCCGGGAGTGTGAGCGTGTGATTTGTGAATGGGTGTGTTATCCGTGAGTGTGAGTGTGCGATTAGAGAATGGGTGTGTTATGCGGGAGTGTGAGTGTGTGATTAGTGAATGGGTGTTTTATCCGGGAGTGTGAGTGTGTGATTAGTGAATGGGTGTGTTATCCGACAGTGTGTGTTTGTGATTAGTGAATGAGTGTGTTATCTGGGAGTTTGAATGTGTGATTAGTGAATGGGTGTTTTATCCGGGAGTGTGAGAGTGTGATTAGTGAATGGGTGTGTTATCGGGTGTGTGAGTGTGTGACTAGTGAATGGGTGTGTTATCCGTGAGTGTGAGTGTGTGATTAGATATTGGGTGTGTTATCCGGGAGTGTGAGTGTGTGATTAGTGAATGGGTGTGTTATCTGGCAGTGTGACTGTTTGATTAGTGAATGGGTGTGTTATCTGTGAGTGTGTGTGTGATTAGTGAATGGGTGTGTGATCCAGGAGTGTGAGTGTGCGATTAGTTAATGGGTGTGTTATCCGGGAGTGTGAGTGTGCGATTAGTGAATGGGTGTGTTATACGGGAGTGTGAGTGTGTGATTAGTGAAAGGGTGTATTATCCGTGAGTGTGAATGTGTGATTATTGATTGGGTGTGTTATCCGGGTGTGTGACAGTGTGTGATTAGTGAATAGGTGTGTGATCCAGGAGTGTTAATGTGTCATTTGTGAATGGGTGTGTTATCCGGGAATGTGAGTGTGTGATTAGTGAATGGGTGTGTTATCCGGGAGTGTGAGTGTGTGATTAGTGGATGGATCTGTTATCCGGGAATGTGAGTGTGTGATTAGTGAATGGGTGTGTTATCTGGGTGTGTGAGTGTGTGATTAGTGGATGGGTGTGTTATCCGGGAGTGTGAGTGTGTGATTAGTAAATGGGTGTGTTATCCGGGAGTGTGAGGGTGTGATTAGTGAATGGGTGTGTTATCTGTGAGTGTCAGTGCGCGATTAGTGAATGAGTGTGTTATCCGGGAGTGTGAGTGTGCGATTAGTGAATGCGTGTGTTATCTGTGAGTGTGAGTGTGTGATTCATGAATAGTTGTGTTATCCGTGAGTGTGAGTGTGTGATTAGTGGATGGGTGTGTTATCCGCGAGTGTGAGTGTGTGATTAGTGAATTGGTGTGTCATCCGGGCGTGTGAATGTGTAATGAGTGAATGGGTGTGTTATCCAGGTGTGTGTATGTGTGATTAGAGAATGGGTGTGTTATCCGGGAGTGTGAGTGTGTGATTAGTGAATGGGTGTGTTATCTGGGTATGTGAGTGTGTGATTAGTGAATGGGTGTTGTATCCGGGAGTGTGAGTTTGATTAGTGAATGGGTGTGTTATCCGACAGTGTGTGTTTGTGATTAGTGAATGAATGTGTTATCTGGGAGTGTGAATGTGTGATTAGTGAATGGGTGTGTTATCCGGGAGTGTGAGTGTGTGATTAGTGAATGGGTGTGTTATCCATGAGTGTGAGTGTGTGATTAGTGAATGGGTGTGTTATCCATGAGTGTGAGTGTGTGATTAGTGGATGGGTGTGTTATCCGGGAGTGTGACTGTGTGATTAGTGAATGGGTGTGTTATCTGGGAGCGTGAGTGTGTGATTAGTGAATGGGTGTGTTATCCGGGAGTATGAGTGTGTGATTTGTGAATGGGTGTGTTATCCGGGAGTGTGAGTGTGTGATTAGTGAATGGTTGTGTTATCCGTGAGTGTGAGTGTGTGATTAGTGAATGGGTGAATTATCCGTGAGTGTGAATGTGTCATTAGTGAATGGGTGTGTTATCCGGGAGTGTGAGTGTGTGATTAGGGAATGGGTGTGTTATCCGGGAATGGGAGTGTGTGATTAGTGAATGAGTGTGTTATCCGGGAGTGTGAGTGTGTGATTAGTGAATGAGTGTGTTATCTGTGAGTGTGAGTGTGTGATTAGTGAATGGGTGTGTTATCCGGGCGTGTGTATGTATAATTAGTGAGTGGGTGTGTTATCCGGGAGTGTGAGTGTGTGATTAGTGAAAGGGTGTGTTATCTGGGAGTGTGTGTGTGTGTGATTAGTGAATGGGTGTGTCATCCGGCCCTGTGAGTGTGTGATTAGTGAATGGGTGTGTTTTCCGGGACTGTGAGTGTGTGATTAGTGAATGTGTGTGTTATCCGGGAGTGTGAGTGTGTGATTAGTGAATGGGTGTGTTATCTGGGAGTGTGTGTGTGTGTGATTAGTGAATGGGTGTGTCATCCGGGCCTGTGAGTGTGTGATTAGTGAATGGGTGTGTTTTCCGGGACTGTGAGTGTGTGATTAGTGAAAGTGTCTGTTATCTGCGAGTGCGAGTGTGTGATTTGTGAATGGTTGTGTTATCTGGGAATGTGTGTGTGTGATTAGTGAATGGGTGTGTTATCTGGGTGTGTGAGTGTGTGATTAGTGAATAGGTGTGTTATCTGGGTGTGTGAGTGTGTGATTAGTGAATGAGTGTGTTATCCGTGAGTGTGAGTGTATGATTATTGAATGGGTGCGTTATCTGTGAGTGTGTGTGTGTGATCAGTGAATGGGTGTGTTTCCTGTGAGTGTGTGTATTTGATTAGTGAATGAGTGTGACTTTGTGTGATTCGTGAAAGGGCGTGTTATGTGTGAGTCTGACTGTGAGATTAATGAATGGGAGCAGTTGTGAATTGGTTAACTGAGCTTTCCTCTGCGTGGAAATGTTGGATTGATTTCCTCGTGTGGTTTGCACCCCTCCCTCTCCCAGAGAAAGGCCATTCCTGCCCTGAACATCGCTGGGGGTGCTATCCTTGTGAATGATGTCATTGGCCTGTCCTGTCATCTCACTCTGACCTCTCAGTCACTGACGTGGAGTATGACGCAAGGTTTCGCTGTTGCGTTTCTGATATCTCTCCTCTTCCACCTCACTAAAGGTATGTGACTACCTTCCATAGAGATTGCTGCGTTCCCCTCGTCATGAACATACTCAAAATCCCCAGTGACTATTAAATATTCCTGAAATCCCCAGTGACAACTGAATATTCCAGAAATCCCCAGTGACTATTAAATATTCCTGAAATCCCCAGTGACAACTGAATATTCCAGAAATCCCCAGTGACTATTAAATATTCCAGAAATCCCCAGTGACAATTAAAACCTCCCGAAATCCAAATATCCTGAGTGGCAGATTGAATATTCCATCATCCGACAGTATCCCAATTCCAACGGTCTTTGTATTGATGACAGGAATGTTGATCATATTTCACTTACAAATACCCCATCAAGGCCCAGATATCACCAAGAGAGCGTCCTTCAACAGGATCACTTCCTTTTGGACTCTACACTCCCCTTACCCAATCAGCTTCACTCTCTGGGAGATCCTGTCCCTTACCCAATCAGCTTCTCTCTCTGGGAGATCCTGTCCCTTACCCAATCAGCTTCTCTCTCTGGGAGATCCTGTCTCTTACCCAATCAGCTTCTCTCTCTGGGAGATCCTGTCCCTTACCCAATCAGCTTCACTCTCTGGGAGATCCTGTCCCTTACCCAATCAGCTTCACTCTCTGGGAGATCCTGTCCCTTACCCAATCAGCTTCTCTCTCTGGGAGATCCTGTCCATTCTGGGAAAGCTCAGCTTTCACGCCCTCCCAGTGGGGTATGGAGGGCTGACACTAGCTGGATCTGGTGGTGTGGGAACTGATCGCCTGGGATCTGGTGATCTAGCACCTGCTGGCCCAGGATCTAGTGGTCCACCATCTGGTGATCTGAGACCTGGTGTTCCAGAATCTCGTTCTCTGGGTTCTGGTGGGCCAGGGTCTGTTGATGCAAGGTCTGGTGCCCTGGGGTGTGGTGCCCTGGGATCTGACTGTTGTCTTTCTTCCCCTAGGTGTGGATTATGGAGAGCTGCGTCTGACTGGTGGGCGATTACCCAGTGAGGGTCGGGTGGAGATTTATTACAATGGGGAATGGGGTACAGTCTGTGACGATAACTGGGATATCGCTGATGCTCATGTCGTGTGTCGCAGTCTGGGCTACATCAATGCAACCGAAGCATCTATCGGAGGCATCTTCGGATCAGGTACATCAACGGAGGGATCAGGAAATGGGAGATTCCAACCAGGAATTCATTCTGTACTTCAACACCCACCCTCCCCCTGACCAATCAACACCCACCCTCCCCCTGACCAATCAACACCCACCCTCCCCCGTCCAATCAACACCCACCATCCCCCTGACCAATCAACACCCACCCTCCCCCTGACCAATCAACACCCACCCTCCCCCTGTCCAATCAACACCCACCCTCCCCCTGACCAATCAACACCCACCATCCCTCTGACCAATCAACACCCACCATCCCTCTGACCAATCAACACCCACCATCCCTCTGACCAATCAACACCCACCCTCCCCCTGACCAATCAACACCCACCATCCCTCTGACCAATCAACACCTACCATCCCTCTGACCAATCAACACCCACCCTCCCCCTGACCAATCAACACCCACCCTCCCCCTGACCAATCAACACCCACCATCCCCTGACCAATCAACACCCACCCTCCCCCTGACCAATCAACACCCACCCTCCCTCTGACCAATCAACACCCACCATCCCCCTGACCAATCAACACCCACCCTCCCCCTGACCAATCAACACCCACCCTCCCCCTGTCCAATCAACACCCACCCTCCCCCTGACCAATCAACACCCACCATCCCTCTGACCAATCAACACTCACCCTCCCCCTGACCAATCAACACCCACCCTCCCCCTGACCAAGTTTGAACCACCGTCTCTCTGACCCCATCAGTGCCGGTGTATCTCAGTGTATCTCAGTGTTCAGTGTGTTTCTGTGATAAGTGTGAACATTGAAACAGTTCCCCTCTCACCTTGAATTTGTGAACCTTAATAATGAGTCCCTCACCCTGGGAAAAAGCTTATCTCTATCCACCCTGTCTATACCCTTCATGAATTTGTAGGCCTCAATCAGGTCCCCCCTCAATCTCCTTTTTTCTAATGAAAACAATCCTAACCTACTCAACCTCTCTTCATAGCGAGCACCTTCCATACCAGGCAACATCCTCGTAAACCTTCTCTGCACCATCTCCAAAGTGTCCACATCCTTTTGGTAATGTGGCGACCAGAGGTGTACACAGTATTCTAAATGTGACCAAACCAATGTCTTGAACAACTTTAACATGACCTGCCAGCTCTTATACTCAATACCTCGTCCAATGAAGGCAAGCATACCATATGCCTTCTTGACCACTCTATCCACCTGTGCAGCAACCTTCAGGGTACAATGGACCTGAACTCCCAGATCTCTCTGCTCATCAACTTTTCCCAAGGCTCTTCTGTTCACTGTATAATTCACTCTAGAATTAGACTTCCCAAAAGGAATCACCTCACATTTGTCTGGATTGAAACCCATCTGCCCCTTCCCCGCCCAACTCTCGAGTCTATCTATATTCTCCTGTATTCTCTGACAGTCCCTTATGCTTTCTGCTACTCCACCAATCTTCGTGTCATCTGCAAACTTGCTGATCATACCAACAGTGCCCTCTTCCAGATCATTTATGTATATTACAAACAACAGTGGCCCCAACACTGACCCCTGTGGAACACCACTGGTCACCTTTCTCCATTTCGAGAAACTCCCTTCAACTACTACTCTCTGTCTCCTGTTGTTCAGCCAGTTCTTTATCCACCTGCTAGAACACCCTGCACACCATGTGACTTCACTTTCTCCGTTAGTCTACAATGGGGAACCTTCTCAAACACATTACTATGACATCATGTCCCTTCCCTCATCTATCAACTTTTCACATCTTCAATGTTGGTAAGACATGACCTTCCCTGAACAAAGGAGAAAGTGAGGACTGCAGATGCTGGAGATCAGAGCTGAAAATGTGTTGCTGGAAAAGCGCAGCAGGTCAGGCAGCATCCAAGGAACGGGAGAATCGACTGAAGAAGGGCTGATGCCTGAAACATCGATTTTCCTGTTCCTCAGATGCTGCCTGACCTGCTGTGCTTTTCCAGCAACACATTTTCAGCTTCCCTGCACAAAACCATTTTGCCTAAGGCAGATGAGCCCATTTTCTTCCAAATGTAAGCAGATCCTATATCTCGGTATAGGATCTCCAGCAATGTCTCTCCCATTGATGTTAGGCTCGCCGGTATAAAATTACCTGGATTTCCCTGCTACCCTTCTTAAACAAGAGGACAACATTAGCAATTTTCTAATCATCTGGAACCTTGCCTGCGTTCAAGGATGCTGCAAAGATATCTGTTAAGGCGCCAGCTATTTCCTCTCTTGCTTCCCTCAATAGCCTGGGATAGATCCCATCTGGACCTGGGGACTTTTAGAGTATCCACCACTTCCTCCCTCTTTATGCCAACTTGACTTAGAGTAAACAAAAATCTGTCCCTAACTTCAACATCAGTCATGTCCCTCTGCTCGGTGAATACCAACTCAAAGTACTCATTAAGAATCTCATCCATTTTCTCTGACACTACACATAACTTTCCTCCTTTGTCCTTGAGTGGGCCAACTCTTTCTCTTGCTCCTTATATACGAGTAAAAGGCTTTGGGATTTTCCTTAAACTTGCTTGCTAAAGATATTTCATGACCCCTTTTAGCCCTCATAATTCCTCGTTTCAGATTGGTCTTACTTTCCTGATGAAGAGCTTTTGCCCGAAACGTCGATTTTCCTGCTCCTCAGATGCTGCCTGACCTGCTGTGCTTTTCCAGCACCACTTTGATCTAAACTCTAGTTTCTAGCATCTGCAGTCCTCACTTTCATCTACTTTCCTGATATTCTTCCAAAGCTTCGTCTGTTTTCAGTCGCCTAGACCTTATGTATGCTTCTTTTTCCCTCTTAGCTAGTCTCAAAATTTCACCTGTCATCCATGGTTCTATAATCTTGTCGTTTCTATCCCTCATTTTCTCAGGAACATATCTCTCCTGAACTCTAATTAACCTCTCTTTAGAATCTTCCCTCATATCAAATATGGATTTCCTCCAAACAGCTGCTTCCAATCTACGTTCCCCAGCTTCTGCTGAACGTTGGGCCTTCTTGACCATTTATGTGGGAGATCCAGGACAGATTATTGGTTATTGACACATCTGGGAAGCTAACACTCTTGACCCTTTCCACTTCAGCTCCGTTGATGTAGACAGGGGCATGACCTCCTTTTGTCCTACAGTCAATGATCAGTGGTTTTGTTTGCCGACATTGAGAGCGAGGTTGTTCTCATTGCACCATGTCACCAAACCCTCGATCTCCATCCTGTATTCTGACTCATCATTGCTTGATGTCCATCCTACCACAGTGGTATCATCAGCAAATTTGGAAACAGTGTTGTTTGGAATTTGACTGCACAGTTGTGGGGAGTACGGGAGGGGGCTGGGAACACATCCTTGGGGGACTCCAGTGTTGAGGGTCCTCGTGGAGGAGGTGCTGTTGTCTATCCTCACTGACTGCAGTCTGTGGGTCAGGAAGCTGAGGATCCAGCTGCAGGGGTCGGAGCTGAGACCAAGGTCTCGGAGTTTTGAGATCAGTCTGGAGGGGATGATGGTCCTGAAGGTGGAACTGGAGTCAAGGAGCAGGAATCTGGTGTTCTTGTTTCAAGGATGAGTGCAGGGTGAGGGAAACGATATCCACTGGGGACCTGTGACAACAGTCGGTATATTGTAGGGGATCGAGGCAGGGGGAGACTGGAGTCAATGTGGACTATGACCAGTCTCTCGAAGCACTTCATGGAGGTCCAAGCCACTGGGTGGCAGTTATTAAGGCCCATTGCATGTGCTGCCGCCTTAGGTACTGGGATGATGGTGATCGTCTGGAAGCAGGGAGGGAGAGGTTGAAGATGTCAGTGAATCCCTCTGCCAGCTGGTTCACACAGGATCTAAGTGCATGCTCAGATGCTCCCTCTGGGCCTGTCCCTTTCCTTGGGTTGATACTCAAGAAGGTAACATCGAACATCGAACATCGAACGTAGAACATCGAACGTAGAACGTAGAACGTAGAACGTAGAACATAGAACATAGAAGAATACAGCACAGTACAGGCCCTTCGGCCCTTGATGTTGCGCCAATCCAAGCCCACCTAACCTACACTAACCCACTATCCTCCATATACCTATCCAATGCCCGTTTAAATACCCATAAAGAGGGAGAGTCCACCACTGCTACTGGCAGGGCATTCCATGAACTTACGACTCGCTGAGTGAAGAACCTACCCCTAACATCAGTCCTATACCTACCCCCCCTTAATTTAAAGCTATGCCCCTTCGTAATAGCTGACTCCATACGTGGAAAAAGGTTCTCACTGTCAACCCTATCTAACCCCCTAATCATCTTGTACACCTCTATCAAGTCACCCCTAAACCTTCTTTTCTCCAATGAAAACAACCCCAAGTGCCTCAGCCTTTCCTCATAGGATCTTCCTACCATACCAGGCAACATCCTGGTAAACTTCCTCTGCACCCGTTCCAGTGCCTCCACATCCTTCCTATAGTATGGCAACCAAAACTGCACACAATACTCCAGATGCGGCCGCACCAGAGTCTTATACAACTGCAACATGACCTCAGGACTCCGGAACTCAATTCCTCTACCAATAAAAGCCAGTACGCCATATGCCTTCTTCACCGCACTATTTACCTGGGTGGCAACTTTCAGAGATCTGTGTACATGGACACCAAGATCCCTCTGCTCTTCCACACTACCAAGTATCCGACCATTAGCCCAGTACCCCATCTTTTTGTTATTCCTACCAAAGTGAATCACCTCACACTTACCCACATTGAACTCCATTTTCCACCTTTCTGCCCAGCTCTGCAGCTTATCTATATCCCGCTGTAACCTGACACATCCTTCCTCACTGTCAACAACTCCACCGACTTTCGTGTCATCCGCAAACTTGCTCACCCAACCTTCTAACCCTTCCTCCAGGTCATTTATAAAAATGACAAACAGCAATGGTCCCAAAACAGATCCTTGTGGAACACCGCTAGTAACTGCACTCCAAGATGAACCTTTACCATCAACTACTACCCTCTGTCTCCTTCCAGCCAGCCAACTCCTAATCCGAATCTCTAATGCACCCCCAATGCCATACCTCCGTAGTTTTTGCATTAGCCTGCAATGGGGTACCTTATCGAACGCCTTGCTAAAATCCATATACACCACATCTACAGCTTTACCCTCGTCCACTTCCTTGGTCACCTTCTCAAAGAATTCAATAAGGTTTGTGAGGCAAGACCTGCCCTTCACAAAACCATGCTGACTATCCTTGATCACATTATTCCTATCCAGATGTTCATAAATCCTATCCCTTACAATTCTCTCTAAGACTTTGCCCACAACAGAAGTGAGACTCACTGGCCTATAGTTACTCGGGTTATCCCTACTCCCTTTCTTGAACAAGGGGACCACATTCACTATCCTCCAGTCTTCTGGCACTATTCCTGTAGACAACGAGGACATAAAAATCAAGGCCAATGGCTCCGCTATCTCCTCCCTAGCTTCCCAGAGGATCCTAGGATAAATGCCATCAGGCCCAGGGGACTTATCTATTTTCACCCTTTCCAGTATTCCCCGGACCTCTTCCCTACATACCTCAAAGCTATCCATTCTAATTAATTGTGACTCAGTATTCATATCGACAACAATGTCCTGTTCCTGAGTGAATACTGACGAAAAGTATTGATTTAGTGTCTCACCAATCTCCTCCGCCTCCACGCACAACTTCCCACTACTATCCTTGACTGGACCGATACCTACCCTAGTCATTCTTTTATTCCTGACATACCTATAGAAAGCCTTAGGGTTTTCCCTAATCCTACCAACTAAGGACTTTTCATGTCCCCTCCTTGCTGCTCTTAGCTCTCTCTTTAGATCCTTCCTGGCTACCTTATAACTCTCAATCGCCCCAACTGAACCTTCACGCCTCATCTTTACAAAGGCCGCCCTCTTCCCTTTCACAAGGGATTCCAATTCCTTATTAAACCACGGCTCCCTTACAAGACCATTTCCTCCCTGCCTGACTGGTACATACTTATCAAGGACACCCAGTAGCTGCTCCTTGAACAAGCTCCACATATCAATTGTGTCCTTCCCTTGAAGCCTATTTTTCTAATCCACACATCCTAAGTCATGCCTCACCGCATCATAATTTCCCTGCCCCCAGCTATAACCCTTGCCCTGCAGTGCACACTTATCCCTCTCCATCACGAGAGTAAAAGTCACCGAGTTGTGGTCACTGTCCCCAAAGTGCTCACCTACCTCCAAGTCTAACACCTGGCCTGGTTCATTACCTAGAACCAAATCCAGTATGGCCTCACCTCTTGTTGGCCTGTCTACATATTGTGTCAGGAAACCCTCCTGCACACATTGCACAAACACTGACCCATCTAACGAACTCGAGCTATAGCTTTCCCAGTCAATATCAGGAAAGTTAAAGGCCCCCATAACAACCACCCTGCTACTTTCACTCTTCTCCTGAATCATCCTTGCAATACTTTCCTCTACTTCTCTCGGACTATTAGGAGGCCTGTAGAAAACTCCTAACAGGGTGACCTCACCTTTCCTATTTCTAACCTCAGCCCAAACTACCTCAGATGGCGAGTCTTCCTCCATCACCCTTTCCACCGCTGTAATACTATCCTTGACAAGCAATGCCACACCTCCCCCTCTTTTACCCCCACCTCTGACCCTACTAAAACATTTAAACCCTGGAACCTGCAACAGCCAATCCTGTCCCTGTTCTACCCACGTCTCAGTAATAGCCACAACATCGAAGTCCCAGGTACCAACCCACGCTGCGAGTTCACCTACCTTATTTCGTATACTTCTTGCATTGAAGTATACACACTTCAAGCCACCTTCCTGTTTACCGGCACCCTCCTTTGAGATCGATGCCATGTTCCTAACCTCCCTACACTCCAGGTCCTGTACCCTAAAGCTACAGTCCAGGTTCCCATGCCCCTGCAGAGTTAGTTTAAACCCCCCCCAAGAGCACTAGCAAACCTCCCCCCAAGGATACTGGTGCCCCTCAGGTTCAGGTGCAGACCATCCTGTTTATAGAGGTCCCACCTTCCCCAGAAAGAACCCCAGTTATCCAAGTACCGAAATCCCTCCCTCCTGCACCATCCCTGTAGCCACGCATTTAACTGTTCTCTCTCCCTATTCCTCGACTCTCTATCACGTGGCACGGGTAACAAACCAGAGACAACAACTCTGTTCGTTCTAGCTCTGAGCTTCCAACCTAACTCCCTGAAAGCCTGCCTAACATCCTCATCCCTCTTCCTACCTATGTCGTTAGTGCCAACGTGGACCACGACCTGGGGCTGCTCCCCCCTCCCCCTTGAGGACCCGGAAAACACGATCAGAGACATCACGTACCCTTGCACCTCGGAGGCAACATACCAATCGTGAGTCTCTGTCGCCCCCGCAAAACCGCCTATCTATGCCTCTCACTATTGAGTCCCCAATAACTATCGCTCTACCTTTCTCCACCCTTCCCTTCTGAGCAACGGGGACAGGCTCCGTGCCAGAGGCCTGAGCCCCGTTACTTACCCCTGGTAAGTCCCCCCCGCCACAAGTATCCAAAACGGTATACTTGTTATTGAGGGGAATGACCGCAGGGGGTCCCTGCACTGGCTGCTTCCTCCCACTCCCCCTCACTGTCACCCATCTGTCTATAACTTTGGATGGTGCCTGACCTGCTGTGCTTTTCCAGCAGCACATGTTTCAGCTCTGATCTCCATCATCTGCAGTCCTCACTTACCCCCTGGAGGGTGGTCTGTTTGAAGCCTCTGGCCAGGATGAATAAGATCTTGGGGAAGCTCCTTGGATGCTGCCTGAACTGCTGTGCTCTTCCAGCACCACTAATCCAGAATCTGGGGGAATTTTGTCTTCAGCAGTGATGTAAATTTTATCCAGGGCATTCTTCAGATCCACACATCATGGTATGTACACTGCTGAGGGATGGCAAAGGTGAACTTGTGTGGCGCTGAGAAGGGGTTGGCATTTCACTGTAAGGGGAGTCACAGCTCACTGGGGCTTGTCATGTCTGAGCATCAGAAGCTGTTGATTTGCCTGTCCCGTGGACGGTGTGCAGTTTGTGTGATGTGTGGACAATTCCTCAGCTTGCAAAACACAGTCAGGAATTGCAGAAGTGGGCCATGTCTGTGTGAATCAGAGTCTGTCAGTCTGAATACATGCCTCCGAGTTTGGGACATTTCAACTCTGGGCAAAAGATTCCAACTGCCAATCCTATCCATGCATCTCACAATTTTATGGACTTCATTTAAGTCTCCCCTAAGCCTCCGCCACAACCTGAGTTTTTCCAGCCTCTCCTTGTCGCTCATACCCTCTAATCCAGGCAGCATCCTGGGAAGTCTCTTCTGCACCCTTTCCAAAGCCTCCACATCCTTCCTGTGGATGTAGTGACCAGAACTGAACACAATACTCAGCTGAACACAACACAAGTGTGGCCTAACCAAAGTCTGATAAAGCTACAACATGACATCCTGACTCCTGTACTCAACTCCCCAACCAAACATGCCATCTGCCTTCTTTACTTTCTGATGGATCCCTCTGTATATCAACACAATTCAGGGTCCTGTCATTAACTGTCTACTTTTCTTAATATGTCATCTCCCAAGATGTGCAGCACCTCACACTTCCCTGAATTAAACTCCATCTGCCATTTCTCCACCTACATCTGCAACTGATCTATGTCCCACTGTATACTTTGACAACTTTCTACATTGTCCACAACTCCACCGATCTTTGTATCGTCTGCAAACTTACTAACCCACCCATCGACATTTCCATCCAAGTCATTGACATATATATCTCACAAACAGCAGAGGTCCCAGGACTGATCCCTGTACAACACCACTCCAGCCTGAAAAACACCATTACCCTCCGCCTTCTATGGACAGGTCAATTCAGAATCCACGCGGCCAAGTCACTGTGGACCCTGTGCATCTTAATCTTCTGGATGAGCTCCCATGAGGGACCTTGTCGAAATCTATGTGTGGATTTTAGAAACATCTGTGGCAATAAATTAGAGTTAACATTTTGGGTCTGCTTTTAGAATCGTGTTCTGAGGAAGGGACACTTAAACCCAAAATGTTAACTCTGGTTTCTCTCTAAAGATGCTGAGCTTTTCCAGCAAAATCTGATTTTGTTTCAGATTTCCAGCATCTGCAGTTTATAGAGTCATAGAGATGTACAGCATGGAAACTGACCCTTCGGTCCAACCTGTCCATGCCGACCAGATATCCAACCCAATCTAGTCCCACCTGCCAGCACCCAGCCCATATCCCTCCAAACCCTTCCTATTCATATACCCATCCAAATGCCTCTTAAATGTTGTAATTGTACCAGCCTCCACCACATCCTCTGGCAGCTCATTCCATACACGTACCACCCTCTGTGTGAAAAAGTTGTCCCTTCGGTCTCTTTTATATCTTTCCTCTCTCACCCTAAACCTATGCCCTCTAGTTCTGGACTCCCTGACCCCAGGGAAAAGACTTTGTCTATTAATCCTATCCATGCCCCTCATAATTTTGTAAACCTCTATAAGGTCACCCCTCAGCCTCCGACACTACAGGGAAAACAGCCCCAGCCTGTTCAGCCTCTCCCTGTAGCTCAGATCCTCCAACCCTGGCAACATCCTTGTAAATCTTTTCTGAACCCTTTCAAGTTTCACAACATCTTTCCAATAGGAAGGAGACCAGAATTGTACACAATATTCCAACAGTGGCCTAACCAATGTCCTGTACAGCCGCAACATGACCTCCCAACTCCTGTACTCA